>NC_048300.1:138356023-138464587 GCF_013100865.1 Trachemys scripta elegans | reverse complement strand
TATGTGCTCCCCAAAGGTTTACTCTCTTACTCAGAGTCTTATTCTTCAGCAGTAGGAGATTAACTCAAATGTCTACTTCAGGGTATCTTGCACCTTCCCCAGAAGCATCTGGTGTCATCTACAGTCAGACACAGAATATTGAACTAGGCGAACCTTAGATGTCACTCAGTTTGGCAGTTCTTATGTTCTTGTATAGTCACATCTTCTTAATCAGAATGATCCCAGGATTCAGTTCAGTTTTCTGTGTTAGGAGAAGTTCTCTGTTATCTAATGTAAAAGAATGATCTAGAAATAGTGTCAAGTATCAGAGAGGTAGCCGTGTTAGTCTGAATCTGTAAAAAGCAACAGAGGGTCCTGTAGCACCTTTAAGACTAACAGAAGTATTGGGAGCATAAGCTTTCGTGGGTAAGAACCTCACTTCTTCAGATGCAAGTGAGGTTCTTACCCACGAAAGCTTATGCTCCCAATACTTCTGTTAGTCTTAAAGGTGCCACAGGACCCGCTGTTGCTTTTTACAGATTCAGACTAACACGGCTACCTCTCTGATACTTGACACTATTTCTAGATCATTCTTTTACATTAGATAACAGAGAACTTCTCCTAACACAGAAAACTGAACTGAATCCTGGGATCATTCTGATTAAGAAGATGTGACTATACAAGAACATAAGAACTGCCAAACTGAGTGACATCTAAGGTTCGCCTAGTTCAATATTCTGTGTCTGACTGTAGATGACACCAGATGCTTCTGGGGAAGGTGCAAGATACCCTGAAGTAGACATTTGAGTTAATCTCCTACTGCTGAAGAATAAGACTCTGAGTAAGAGAGTAAACCTTTGGGGAGCACATAGTATATGTACTATATGCATGCATATTGTATGTACGTGATCATGTGCACATGCATATTACATTGAAATCGCTAGATTTTTTTGTACATTATTTCTTTATCTCTTCTTCAGCGAGTGTCTTCTTTCAGAATTTTGGTTTAACTTGCTAGCTCAACATTATTCTAATTCACTTGGAAATTGTAAAGGGGTTCAGTTTTGTTGCTAAGTTACTGACTTATTTGATATGCAGTAAAGTTCCACTGGAATCTAATAATCTTTAATAGCTAGTGACTAAAGCAATTAGTTACAAGGAGGTTCCCATAGATTAATCGAATGACCTTTGAACTAGAGTATGTTGATCTGCAAACATATATTAAGAAATTAATAAAGGCCAACAAGAAAAAGAAGGCTGGATGAGTCAGGAGATTGGTACTTGGATGAGGAATATTAGGTTTTCAGTTAAAGGTTATGTCTATATTGCTATTTTATTTGTTTCTAGTAGTGCCCACAATGTGCTAGCCACCGAAATAAACTGTTTGATAGAAATGAGCTGGTTGTCTCAGTGCTGTTTATAATAGAACATCACATTTAACCCTTGTTCGTAGAGTCAAAGGACTGAATGAGTATGGAGAACAGACTGGCCTCTTGCCCCTGGAAGTTGTCCCTTTTAGTTGCAGTTTAGGTACAATGACTTGCTGGAAAAGCAGCAGCAACCATGAACACAGAAGAAGGGAGTTGGATGGGAAAGGAACACTGAAAAACTAGAAAAAGAGAGAGGGAGAGAGAGAGAGTGTGTGTGTGTGAGAGCGAGCGCACATGTGTAAACTAGAGCCATTGTCTCTTTGCTAGATTTTACCAGCTGAGAATGAGATGGATCTAAATCGGAGGTTGTAGCCTGAAGCTCCAGAACCTCAGTGAACAAGATTAGCAGAAACCCAAGTAAAAAAGACATCACATTTTCCATCCCCCTCCTGTCTGACATGGATCTGCCATGGTGGAGGCCTCCAGGCAATCTATGACTGAATGAATGCCTGAATCCAAGCAATCTTATCTGACAAGGAGATTTCCCTTCACAGTGAGAAACACTTTACAGTGCATCTAAAAGAAGGTCACTCCATTTCACCACACTGTCCAGCACCCATGTACAAATTCACCCTGCCAAGGATTGAATGTGCACAGATTAGGGTACGGGTACATTGCTAGGGCTATGTGGGAATGGTTTGCCAATACTGCCCATCTAACATGTGGCCCCCATTACTCTAGTATCTGACTGCCTCATGATAATGTCTTCATTCTCACAACAACTATTTGTGGTAGGGAAGTGCTATTATCCCTATTTTACAGCTAGAGAACTGACGCACACAGACTGAGCAGTTTGTCCAATATCACACAGGAAATCTGTGGCAGAACAAGAGCATCAAACTCGGGTCTCAGATGTCCCAGCCCAACATCTTAACCACTAAGAAGTCCATTCTTCTTCTGTATACATGTGATGAGAATGGACACCTGATTTCAGTAACTATAGCTGTCTTTCCAGCACCTTTCATAACAACTGAAATTCATTTAATCTTTAAAATTAAGAAAAGATCATTACAAGACTTAATTAGTTAATGATGTTTTCTTGACAGCCACTCCACCATAGCAGTGAGAAGCTCTTACCCATACAGCTCTGAGTGACTTGATATTTGTTCCTTTCACTGAGATTCCATTGTCTGAGTACAATGCTTCCTTGAATACTTTATTTGCTTAATATTGCTCTTTCACAATCAAGTAAGTTCTAAATTATATTATAACTATATTTTTATCATCCAGCACTTTGAGAAGTTTGGCTTGAAGGCTCTCAATAAGTAAATGATGGATGAATCCACATACTATCCTCTAAAGTAGTTAGACTGAATTGGGTGGAAATCATTTATTGTAGCTGTACTTGAAGTATGGCTTGGGAGTGAGGGTAGGATGCAGTAATCACTACTTGGGAGAGATGGTATTATATAGTTATATGACAAGATGTCTCACTCAGCCTAATGAGTATCTAAATAAATATTACCTTTAAATAGATTATTATTTGTATTTAGGTAGAGCTAAAGGCCCCAACTTAAACTAGGTCCCCAGGTGCTATGCACTATGAAAGAACATAATATGAAACACTCCTAATCCCCAAAAGTTTACAATATAAGTATACAAGACAGAAAGTGTTCTGAATGTTAACCTCACAAGCTATGTTTCTAATAATATAAAGAATGCTAAAGAATATTTTCCAGTTTAATGAAAACAAATTGCATAATGGGATTTGCTTCTCTGCTCCCCACTTGGTGTCACAGGAAGAAAAGGCACCTGAGTTGGATGCTAGCTTATTTGTGAGTTGTTTATTTAAAGAGGTGCTCAGTGAAAGAAAGGAACCAGTTCTCAGGCTATCGCTTGGAGCTCAGGCAGTTAGGAGTGCTGCGGTCGCAGGGATAACTGCATCTCTGACAGAGCTGGCGCTAGACATAAGCAGACTATTGCTTAGGGCCCAAGCAGCTCAAGAGCCCCCTTATTCACTTTTTTAGTATGTGCTGGGGGGGCGGAATATTCCTGCTGAGGGTCCCCAGTGGGGTCTGACCCCATCCATAGGCTCTGGTGCACTCCCTCAGGTCTCACACCTTCACCTTTCCAGGTGGAATCCCACAATTCTCCCACTCTGGGACTGCACCCTAGGCTACAGTACCCTGTGTATCAACTGTTCTTACCCTTCAGGTCTGACTGGGTTCAATATCTGCAAGTCTTCCCTTTGGGAATCTGTGACCGGTGCATTACCAAGACCCAAAGCAGCCTTCTTAAAACAAAAGTATTGTTTATTTAACTAGAGTAACAAAACCCAGCACAAGAAAAAAGGATTTTAAAATAAAAGGTTTGCTGTCAGAGGAGGGATGGCCCCTTTACATGAAGCAGGTCCAACTCCCCTGTGCTAGAACAACAAGGAGCCCGGTGGCACCTTAAAGACTAACAGATTTATTTGGGCATAAGCTTTCGTGGGTAAAAAACCTCACTTCTTCAGAGGCATCTGAAGTTTTTGTGGATACAGACTAACACGGCTACCCCTGATACTCGTTCCAGAACAGGTGTTCCAGTTTGGCCAGTTAAGAAGGCAGGGCAGCACCTGGGGATATAAAGAGCCAGACAGTCAGTAAGGAAGGGGCAGCAGCAGCAGCAGGGAGTTCCTAGGGAGAGGTGGCTTGAGGTCCCTGGGAGGGGGAGTCAGTGGGAAGCTGCTGTGGGGAAGGGCGTGCAGGGAGAAAGCCCTGGGAAGTCGTGCTCACTGAAAAGAGCAAGGAAGAATCATTCAGTAGGCCCTGACACAGGAGGGACTGAGAAAAGCAAAAAGGGGAGAATCCTCTGGGAGCTATAGCCCAGGGGGGGCTAAGGGACTGTTGATCTGCTTTGCCCAAAATAAAATTGTGCCTGGAAAGAGACTCTGGATGTGGCAATGGGTCCTTCATTGGCTGGGTACAAACCAGCTCCATACATCTACACAAACCTCTGTTTTACCTACATTCTAATCATCCTCCAGAGGGGGACTCCCAATAGGCCTAGCTTCCTTCCAGATTCCCACAGCAGGCTCTGGCATCTCCTTACCCCAAAACCCTGTGTGACTCCTGGAGGGAGTGTCTCTCTCTCTTTAAACCCTCCTGGGTCTTTTTTACTGCCTCCCCACCAGGACCAAGTCACACTGGGGGAAACTGGCAGACCCAGCAGGGGGCCGAGCCAGGGCATCAAAAAGTGAATGATTCTTGTATTTTCTTGCTGGTTGCTTGTTGAGAAGAGTCTAAAAGGATCTACTACAGCTCTCTCTTCCTGGGAAACATTTCCTAGCAATCCTGAATTAACTCAACAGAGGCATATGGTAAGCACCACAAGAACCCAGTTACAGTATCCATCTACCATTACAGGCCGCTCCAAAGCCATCACAAGGGGACCTTCCTGCCTCTCTTCTGAATCCCTGAGAACAGAGCTTCAAAGGTACATCTACACTTTCAGCTTGCTCAGACATACCCGGGGTAGCTCCGATGGAGCGAAAGCTCTCAAAACAGCAGTGTAGCCATGGTGGTACAAGGAGCAGGAGGGTCTAGCCACCCGAGGAGGATCCCGCCTGAAATCCTTGGTACATATTTGGGTGGCTAGCACCTCCTGCTGCTGTGGCTACATTTCTACTTTTAGCATGTTAGCTCAATCAGCGCTAGCATGCATATGCCTACCTGAGCTGGGAATTGCACCTCCAAGCTCCAATATAGATGGACCCTTAGAGCAGCCAGGCTAGCTTACTGTTACCCTCTGTGGAGTGTCTGGCACCCTAGCAGGAGCACAGAGTGTCCAGCAGAGACTGATCTCACCAGGATTGGACTTGCTTTCACCACCGCCTGGGTACGTTAAACCCACATGGAGGTTATAAGTGAAGGCGCAATGAAGATTCCAATTGCCAAATGGCATTCTCAGAAGAAAACAGAGTTCATAGTTTGACGCAGATATCCCCATGGTCTGTAACTGTCACAGATTTCCCTGAGGTACTACTTCTCCCACCCCTTCCATGCTTACTGGCCATATTTGGCTATTATTTGAGCAAGTTTCATCCCATCCATCCCTCACGGTGGAGAGAAGGCTATAGTCTCATATCTTCTGTTTGAAATAAGCATGACGTTTCCAAACATTATTATGTATATAAAGGGCAGAACATCTCTAGCACTGTTTCAGCTTTCCCCTGACTTCACTTGGCAGTATACCATTGAGATATGTTTAAATTTCAGACAATATGGTTGTGAAACAGAACAAGTAGAACCCTGGGCTGTTTATCAAAGGACAAATTCTAGCCATAGCTACATAAATGTTGCTCCCACTGACTTCAATAGGAACGGCACATGAGTAACCATCGGCTGACTACTGTCCTAAAGTGTTGTTATAAAACACTTTGACAATTTAATCCTTTATATCCATCAAAACATGATAATTTCATCACAAATTCAGATACATCAACTTGAAACAGGTCCTGTAATGGAATGGTAGAAAAATCACTGGGTAAGCAAGGGTAAGCTGAAATGTCTAGACACATAAAAGTAATAAGAAATTGATCAAACTACAAATACAACAGACGTAAAATAAATTAAAATAACCCCAAATCATGTTTTAGAAAACTGGATAGGCACAAAAAAATATGCTGAGTAAAACAAAGCAAGCATTACTCATTGGTTCAATTAGAAAGTAAAGGGGCACTTTTGTTCCAGGTACAGTTTTTATTCTTATTAAAGATGAATACAAAGTTATTTTCTTATAAAACTTATTACTTTGGTAGCTATTATGAGTACAGCTATGTTACCTAATGTTCTTATTAATTTGATCTTTCCTATCTACCTTTTAAAAAATTATAGCAGAGGCTAGTCCAGGAAGGGGTCTAGCAATGTTGTTTAGGTGCTTTAGCCTGGTTTATATACTGACCCTAGAAATCCTGTTTTGCCTGTGCTAGAACACATTTTTAAAAAAATATTGGGTCATATTCTCAAATACAAATCAACTTCCACTGATTTCACTTCAGCTGAGCACATTTCAGCCTCTGAGTCCTGTCTCTGCTCTTTACCCTTCACTCACTCACTCTGCCAACCCTCCAACTGAACTGTTGTTTTTGCCAGTGATATTATTTCCTACCTAGACACGCCCTGTCTGGAGGATTAGGAATAGCTACATAGATACCAAGTTTAGATGGCAAAACTGGGGAGTATGCAGCCAAAAATCAGCTGAATTTGCAGGATACAGGTGCCAAATCAAAGTTTCCAGGATGTGTCGGGGTCCAGTGTTCTGTTTGTTTTGTTTAAGTAGTAAAAGCAACACTTGTTCTCATTTCGATGGTTCACAATTTACAATTGCCTGGTTTATGACCAAAATTTGGCAGGATCCAGATGCCAGATCCGAGTTCTTGTGCTACTGCTCTGCGGAGTGAGTCCAAGTTTTTAAGAGGCAGTAGGAATGGCTATAGACACAATCTGTGGCTTAGGCACGCCAATTTGCCGGAGGAGGGTCAAAATCTGGCAGGACCCAGGTAATGCATTTGTGTGCAGATCATGTAGCTGGAATAAGGCTGGGTCTACACTACCCGCCTGAATCAGCGGGTAGAAATCGACCTCTCGGGGATCGATTTATCGCGTCCCATCGGGACGCGACAATTGATCCCCGAATCGACGCTCTTACTCCACCAGCGGAGGTGGGAGTAAGCGCCGTTGACGGGAAGCTGCAGAGGTTGATTTTGCCGCCGTCCTCACAGCGGGGTAAGTCGGCTGCGATACCTCGAATTCAGCTATGCTATTCACGTAGCTGAATTTGCGTATCTTAAATCGACCCCCCCCCGTAGTGTAGATGTAGCCTAAGAGTGGCTAAACTCGTTCCCCGTTGAAGCCGTGGATTTGGGGAGAGGGGAGCCCCAAAGTGGTCAGGATCCAGCTGTCACTCAGCCATGGATTTGCGTAGGGGGACTGGAGTTGTTGGGTGCACTCAGAGCAGCTGGGCTGTTACTGACTTCAGCAATGTGATTTGGGGGGTTGGGGCAGGGGCTGGCAGATCCCTGCTTTTATCTTCCCCTCGAACCAAAAACCTGCCTCACTGTCTGCGCTGCTCGAAGATTCAAGGGGGAGCTTTGCATTCCCTGGCCTGGGCAGCTCCGCTCTGCGCAGGCACCAGCGATTAAACCGGGACTGGTCCGCCTGCCGCTCTCCTCCCACCCGTATTGAATGGGAAGCGGTGCCCCCTCGTGTCCACGGTGGGACTGGCAGCAGCTGGTACAGGCTTCCCCGGCAGAGTTTTCCTCGCAGCCTGAGCAGCTAGAGAGAAGTCAGACCAGCAGCTCCCCAGCTCGCTGCTCCTCTCCTCTCCGGCACTCATACCTGCACTACCTCTCTCTTTCCTCCTCCCGCTTCTTTGCCTTTTTGCGCCCCTCTGTCCCCTCCCCTTTGGCAGCTGGCTCCCTTTTCCGACAGAGACTGGGATCAGATTACACTGTGTTTCCTGGACCCACTGCGACTTCCCAAGTGGATGTAAAAGGCTTCCAAACACCTGACTCGCTGTAGGAAGCTCTATCAGCTGCTGGGCTGTGACCGGGCGGGACCCGCTGCTGCCGCATGCCCTGCTCCTAGGGCTGCCACAGAACTAGGAGACCCTTGGAGGTTCTGCTTGGAGGGATCTGGCTTTGGGAGACTGGAGCTGAAATCAGCAAGGAGAGGGCATGTCACTTTAACAGCACAACAGACCGTGGTGTTGTGATGACAGCAGCGCGGCTCAAGCCCGCGGGAGCCTTGAAGAGCCTTGGTTTTCGAAGGTGAGTAACACGCAGTGTGTGTAATATCAAGCAGGTTACTGTAAAAAAATGTATCTCGGATCGTGGCTTAAACAGTTGATCCAGCACTGTGTAATCAGGCAGAGTTGGTGTGTGTGCTGGTTGTCTAACAGCTGGAGAGCCTTCAGCATAAGACATTTCACTTACTATAAAGTTCCTTTTGTTCTTAGCCTTATGCTTTTGATTTGTGAGGTGGGATTAATGGAATTAATGTGGCATCTAAAATTCAACCGAGAAAATGCTACTGAAAGTGTGAAATTTTCTCACTAGCAGGGAGGGAGGCTCCATGAGCTAATAGGTTTTGTCTTTTCCACCTCCAAAGTCGGTGGTCCTGTGAGATGGCAGGTGTGAGGAGACTGCACTTCGATAATGCTGGATTTGTAACACCCGTAACCGAAAAGAGTCGGCTAACTCAAAATTAAGGGTGACACTGAGGTCCTCTTAACTGAGTCACCCAGCCATGAAGCAATGGAATGTCATGTCAGTTTTACCTTGCAAGAACACTCAAGGGCACATGTGTTAAGGATGGCTTGTCAGCCTAGATAATTATAGTTGAACAGCGCCACTGTCATCTTGCTTCATTTTGAGAGAATGTTTACAGGATTGTTGAATATACTGTTGTTAGAAGTTGTGAAAATAATGTGTTGGATCCGTATTTACAAAGAGAACATTGAATAACAATATCTGAATACTAAACTAACACATTTCTTATATTGTACTCATGCTATATATATATCTAATATAGTTTATACATAGGATTTCAGAGACAACATAGACACTTCTGTATGGAATGGGCACAAAACCAGATAATAGCTAAAATTAATATAAGGTGGAAAGACACACAAAAAGTACTGCATGTTGAATTTTGCTCCAAGCAGTATAAATGGCTTTGTTTATTATTCTCACCAAGGGGTTAGGAAAGAGACGTCAGGAGAGGATAATAATGGCATAGCTAATGGCCACCCCTTTGAAACCACTTTGAAATCCTCTAGCTTTGCACCCATTCAGCTGCTGCAAAATACTTCTTTGGTCACAAACTATAGGGGACAAGCTATGAGTCCACTGTTAGCCAGTAGGCTGCATTGCAATTTCCTTTGAGCAGTGTTTATTCCATTTTGTTTTACAGTGGTGGCTTGCCTATTCTTATACCTAGATGAAGTGATTATTCGGTTTGAAAAATAAGTGGCAGTTTTCCTTTAAATTGCACATCCCTACCAGCATAGGGACCTAGACAACAAAAGTGAAATAGCTGAGTGGTGTGCCACAGGTGAAAATACTGATACCATTGTGCTAAGTATTTTCTGTGCCCTATCATCCACTTGACCCATGAAGGAATATGAAGATGAAGAATGACATGCAAAAATGGTCCAAAATCTGTTAAGTCCAAAGGCCCAAAATGAACATCATTCCCCACTTCCTCAGACACTGTGGGGATCATTTCATGGTAGCACAGAATGGGGCAGAAGGGAATCTGTGGATTTAGCGGGACATGGATACGTACGGCAGAATCTGGACGGGCAACTATTTGTTTTACATTCAATATTGCCAATCCTGTATTCACAAATCATGAGTCTGACTCCAAAAATCATGAGATTTTTTCAGGTAATACATTTTGGTTTCTTTTTATTTGCCTTCTGGTTTTGAGCCCTTAGGGTTCACATTTTCAATCTTTTCTGACACTTTTAAAAAAGAAAGCTGAGATTATCATGTAGTCACATGACTCCAGGAGTTGGGGCTTTAAGAAAAACACCAAGTATCACAAGACTGACAATGAAATCATGAGAACTGGCAACTCTATACATCATCCTATGACAAATCCACAGGGAAATACTTCATGCTTCAATATGTATCTTAAGTACATGCTTAACATTAAGCACATGCTTAAGTCCCATTGACTTCAACAGGTCTGCTCACATGCCTGAAGATGAGCATACACTTAAGTGCTTTGCCTAACCAGGTCCTGAATCCTAAGCCTATAAGCATTAATTCCTACTCCACGCATTCAGAAGCTCTTGACAGACAAACTAAAGATCAAGCACATATGGGATAGTATTGCCAGCCTGGCTGCATATGGAGCAGTACTGACAGAGGTTCTAGGAACTGTCATGAAGCAGCAAACCATCAACATAGACACTGGATTTTCCTTGCAGATCTTAGGACACATGAGATTGTGGAGGACCAGGCTCCTGACCACTCCCTGAGAAGGAAAACATTATCTCCATCCCCATTACTACATGATCTATCCCAGTAGATCTCTTATTTGGTAAAATTAATCTTCACAGTAGACATACAAATACCAGCCATAAATTAATGTCAACAATCTAAATACCTGACAGATAATTTTAAAGGAACACTATCAAAGCTGACAGGTCCAAAATGTAATATTTATTTCTAAATCTCCTGATTCTGAAAAGAAAGCTATGAGCCCCTCTAAAATTAAAATCTGAACTTTATTAAACTGACTTCTTTCTTCCACTCACCAACGATATATCTGGGATCCAGAATACATCTGTGATCCCTTCCAAGTTTCACCCCACTTTTCCCAGCTGCTCCATTTTGGGGAGCGCACAAGATACTAAAAATCAGAAATACTGCAGACTGAAACAAAAAAAATCTAATTTAAAGCATTTCACATAGAGTTAAAAAAAAATCCAAGTTAGAAATTAAAGCAATTCAGCCATATAGAAATGTCACCTGTATAAAAATATCCTTTTTGGAAGGGATTTGGATATTTAAATGGTCAAGATACTCACTGAGACAAATTCACTATTGGCATTAGTGTGTGCAACTTTTTTATTCAGGGCCCTCATCTTCTTAGTGTCTGTAAGGGTCTCAGACACATTTGGGTACTTGTAACAGAATGGTCTTCTGCTGTCCTACCCTGTTAACACATCTCAGAAGAAACCTTCATAAAGCTGCTGAAATGTTGATGACTGACTCATTGTGGCAAGCGCAGCTCCATCCTCTCACAGAGGAGAAGGGGAAGTCCCGGATGGAAATCCTAGGGCCAGCCATGCTCAGGGAGGAAGTTCAGGCTGAGGTTTATATTGTATTATTGTTTTTGCATTCCCGATGAAGCCAGGAAGGGAGCAAGTTCAGACACTGACTCAGGGGAAAGAATAGGGACTCCGTCCATTCACAGCAGTATATTAATAACAAGAAATATTTTTATTATGCCAATAGTGAATTTGGCCAACTACATCCCTCCTACCCACTTCACAGCTGCCATATGTGATTCTGGGTTTGCTCCTGCATGCTTGTGCATTCAGAATGTCCACTGGAGCCAATGGGTATTTTGGCAGCTCTAAAAATAGTGGAGTAAACTATTAGTGTCTCTTTAAAGGCAGCTCTAACAATGCTAGATTGAATTATTAGTGTATCACTGGAAGAGGACTACGCTATTGCTAATTATATCTTCCCTAACTCTAATTGCTTAGCTTTCCTTACATAGCTATTTTTATAGATCTACTGGTAAGATTATTAACTTGGCTTTTTTAATATACTGTACATCTTTTCTTATAATTTGGGGAGTTTAGATGCATGTGCACCCAAGCTCCTTCAGGTCTATTCAGATTTGAAGATCTTGTTGCACACACTTTCATTGACAAGCTCATTTTCCCTCGATTGCAAAGATCTGACACAAACTACATGTCCTGACAATTAATAGACCAATATCCATCCCTCACATGTACCTCCACTGATGGGATATGTTTTAGACCAGGTGACGTCAATCCTGCCTTCCCCTGCCCTACATCTGTGAGCATGGAGGGCCACGACCACTTCTTGTTCCATTGAGCAACATGATGTTGGGATCCAGTACAGGGAGCCCACAATCCCTCTTTTTCACAGAGTGCCAGGGGGGTTGCATTTGCTCCAGTTTATCAGGAACTAGAAAGGAAGGTAAGTGGAGGAAGAAGGAGGGGCCAGCACACCTGTGATTATGTGGCCTTGGAGTTTATACTCCAAACCCTATTGTAAAGAAAGCTTAAAAAGAGAGTTTAAAATGAGTTTGTGTAATCTCATTTTTTTAACATGCAGTGCAGCTTCATTTTACCTGTTCTCCTGTGGTGTCTAGTGAAATGCAGGTTTGAACCAGCTAGTCTATAGGAGGTTCCTGTAAGATCAAGAGCCAAGGTAAAATAGTCCTATCAGAGCTAGACTTGTAGCCGAGAGCCTTCTCAACAGCACCGTGGCAGGCAATGATTTTAATACAAGGGTGGCATTTACAGTAATAACATTTCTATAAGTTCATATCTGAGCTTTTGTTTTGCAGCTAGGCACACAATGGGTATTTTACTAGGAAAACCAAAGGATATTATAGGTCTCACCTTAAAACCGTTATATATTGTGTGCATGTGATGTCTGTTCTTAAAGAAAGGCTGTGTATATTTAACCCCAAGCAGATATCGCTACCAAAGCCTGTCTTCGGTCTATTATATGTGTTCTCTTGGAAACTGAATTTTACATTGATAAGTGCTAACTTCAATAAGCAAATCATGCAAGTAATTTTTATTTTGGGTATCTTAAGCAGATTGTGCATAAGCTGTCAGTGCAAGAAATTTTATGTATTGGCCTTTGAAGAACCTTACTAGCTAGTACAGCTATAGCAACAAGTTTTCATTCTGGGCTAGATACTAGATACTATCTTAAGCTATTGGCGGGGAGAAGAAAGCTTCTATGTACATTATGGCTATATATGTATCACAGGATAAATTAATGCAGCATGAACTTTAAAGTGATGCTGAAAATGTATAGGCTCAAAGTTTCATTTACTTCGGAATTGCTATAGTCTGATAGGGAAAGGCCACTGGATTTTAGGGGTCAGTTGATTTTAAAAGAAATTTGGGATGTGCAAGGAATGCAGGGTTGGACCCTAAATAGCTAGAGCCAGATTCTCCCAGGATCCATGGGAGCCTAAGGCTATTAGCTTGGAGGCCCATATATGCTGGCAGCCTCTTCTTTCCCCCAGCAGTGTAATTCCATTGAGCCATGCTGCCAAGAACTCCTCCTTAGTTGTGACGGCTCTGAGGGACTAGAAGAGAACTCAATGGAAAAATTAATACAGCCTTCTGCCTGAAAGAACATCTATGATGAAGCTGGAAGCGAGACAACGTGCATGTCCCCTCTCCTCTGACCTGACTCTACCCCTTTCTTCTGATGGAGCCTGAACCATACCGAAAGCTGTCTGCAGGAGGTGAGGGGGATGAGAAGAGGAGTGGATGGGGCCTTAGCAGCTTCTTCTGCAGAGAGGAGGCGGGATACACACATAGAGGACCCCTCCATGCAGAGATCAGAATGAGCACAAAAGTGCTGCTTTCATGGATTTCCATGCCATTTCAGAGAAGCTGCCAAAACTGCCACTAGATTTAGGGGGGAGGCCTTAAAAACACATTTCTTTGTATCCCTTCTTCTGGCTCCTTAGCAGTTCAATGCTATTCACTGCAGAATTTAGACAGGCATTTTCACAAGTTTCTCCAAAGTCCTCGCTCTTCTGAAAATTGTTTATCCAGCTTTCTCACTGCCAGCCATATGATGAAGGAAGATTTGTATCCACATAAAGAACTACTCAAGAGCATAGTATAAGGGAATATTTATAAAACAGGCAGTTACTGAGCTACCGTAGGTATCTGGACTTCACGATAATCCCTTCATCTTCAAGTCTTTAAAGACATTGTCTCTCCTGACTGTAATGTGTAGCTTCTAAATAACATCCTTCACTTGGGGCTCAGATACGAACAGGCTGAGCTGCTGTAGGACTGGTAGTTAACAGCTCTCCCTCAGTGAGTGGTGTCTGGAGGAGACCACAAACAGGTAGGAGCCTCCAGAGGAGCAGTGAGGGGCACAACTACCAGCTGCAGAGGGCACTTCTCCAAAAACAGCTCTGTAATCACCTGCCATTGCTCACTGGGGCAGGGGGAGACAAGACCACAGTTCCACGCTACCCAGACACCTCCCGCAAGGTCACTGAGCAGTGCTGCTGGCAGCACCTTCCTTGTGCTCAGGTTGTTCATGCTATGGGTGAACGTGGCAATGGCCCACTCAGGTCGGCATCAGCTACGAGGCACTTGATATTTCAATCAAGGTAAGGTGTGCTCCACTACTTCTTGTCAATAGTTGGCTTCTTGACACAGTCATGGAATTCAACTAAAACCTCCCTCACTGAAACAGTGGGAAGCACTCCTTGTAAAATGGGTACCCATAAGAAATGAACAGAATTAATTCCCTCTCCTGTGGCCACACTCTCTCCTTATAACCCAGCATGACAGATTATCCAGCCCATTGTGACATATTCCCATGACCTGTGAATGCTAACTCCAATTCGTATGCTAGTTTTTGCTCTAGAAATGTTGCTACTGTTTCCCCTAACTCCCACCAGGAGAGAAACAAACACTGAGGGTACATCTACACTACAGGGGGGAGTCGATTTAAGATACGCAAATTCAGCTACGTGAATAGCGTAGCTGAATTCGACGTATCGCAGCTGACTTACCCCGCTGTGAGGACGGCGGCAAAATCGACTTCTGCGGCTTTCTGTCGACGGCGCTTACTCCCACCTCCGCTGGTGGAGTAAGAGCATTGATTTGGGGATCGATTGTTGCGTCCCAACGGGACGCGATAAATCGATCCCCAAGAGGTCAATTTCTACCCGCCGATTCAGGCGGGTAGTGTAGACCTAGCCTGACATACAGACACTTGAGAGATGAATGGAATCGTTCAGGTGCTGAAGTGGTGACAAAATGAAGACTTGTTCCTAACAAAAAAACTAATGAGCAGTTTTCAGATGCTCCATTTGGTACCAGCATTAGTATCAATTATCCTCCTTTGGTAATATTACATCTTTTAATAAGGTTCAGTAATGTCATCATTTCTCAACGCTAATCTGACAAGCAAAGGCCTCTTCAAAAGTATTGTCTTGCTGCGTCGCGATTTCTAACATTTCAGGCTGTCAATTACTGAATGATATCTCGTACAGACTTCAGCACCCGACAATTCCACTAATCTCAAGTGTCTGTATGTCAACTCTTTCTCTTTTGGTGGGAGTCTGGGATAAAAGCAACAATGTTTCCAGAGCTAAAAGGTATCATAATGTGCCTTAAAGTCCTCAGGTCAGAGGAACATGTCAAAGCGCGCCGGGTAATCTGTGATGCTGGGTCTTAAGGAGCAAGCATAGCTGCAGGCAATTTAATTCATTTTCAGTAAAGAATTAACACTGGGTTGCATCAAGACTGCTATTGCTTCAGGTCAGAGCCGCTGTTCTAAAACCGAACTGCCATCCTCTTTATTTCCAAAGGTGAAAGATTGTCATATTCAGTATACTAAGGTGCAAAGCCTGCTGGTTTTATAAGATCTGCGTTGTAATCCTAGCACAAACTTCTTTGGACATTTAACAAGACCTAACACTTTCAGGTCATTTGGTTTTCCCCATGCTGAAACAGGCTCTTGCCAGCTTCTTCACAGTGCCCTTCATGGTACGAGGTCACAACCTCTGATGCCCTTGGTCACATATTAAAACCTTTGCTTTGCTTCTGACTCAGCCTCTTCTGAGCTCCAAGTTCAGCACCTTAACGGATCCTCCCAACTGAATTGTACCCAGTTTAACATCCTCCAGCTGAGCTTTACAAAGCTGAGTAGGGGATTTAGACACAATAACATATGTGTCTAAATCTCTGAAATGGCTTTGAAAATCCAGTGTCCACATGCAACTCTAGTGATTTTAAATAAATTCATAGAGTCATAGGATTGGAAGGGACCTTGAGAGGTCATCTAGTCCAGTCCCCTGCACTCATGGCATAAAATAAAAGCAGATTTTTAGTGGCACATTGCAGATGAGAACACAAATAGAACAAAATAAAGTCTGAATAAGCATAACTATATTTACTCAGTGGGTCTTAATGTAGCCGTCTCCTGGAGCAGCCCTCCTCTCCAAGCTTGATAGAGTCTACTTGCTCCTTTATGGCCCTGTGGCCCATCCTGGCAGTAGTGGGCTTTGGGCTCATTGTTCTCCTGGGGCTGATGGCAGGTGTTACTCTTTGCTTACTGGCCATGGGAACTAAACAGGATTTTTTTGTGTACGCTGCCTCCACCTAGTGGCAGGATTTACAAAGGTGTTTATGTGCCTGAAGACACTGTACATAGATGCCTGGTGGGATTTTCAAAAGCACCTAAATGAGATAGGCACTTAACTCCCATTGAAATCAATGAGAGTTAGGCACCTTAACTACTTAGGTGATTTTCTAAATTCCTACAGGCACCATCTGCAGCCCTAGACATCTAAATATCTTTGTAAATCTGGCCCTTTCTTCTGTCTCAGGCAACTGAGCAGACAGATCGTTGGGGCCCTTCTCTTCTCTGGTATCTCCAAAGTATCAGGCACTACACTACTACCCCTTACTCAGATGAAAATATGGAGGCTAAATTGTGTTGCTCCTATTGTGTTGCTCCTATTGAAATTAACCATTGATTTCAATGGGAGCAGAGTCAAGCACTTTTGAATGCCCCATCCAATGGGAATAATGTGTATCATCTTAAAATTCACTCCACCTAGCTGATCCTTTTAAACGACTTGTGATGGACAGCACCAGTGCAGATTGCCAGCTCTTAAGCCCAATAATGCCCTGCCGTGCAATGCAGTACAGAGCCTGTATGGATTCTGTGGTTGATGGAATTGAAAAACTGTGCTACCTGGTAAAGTTCTCAGGACTGTATAACATATCTTTTAAAAGGTTACAAAATCCTGCATTTTTGCAGAAAGTCTGGATGATTGAAGGCCCTGTAGGCTGGCACTGTTATCCTGCAGGAGACGTACCTCTGATGTAACATCACCGGCAGACTATGTGTCGAGGAGTCATTCAGAGTGTGAGCTGCTGCTACACAATGGGCTTGGATGGCACAGAAATAAATAGAAAGGTGTCTTTAAAATCAATTACATGCTGAAATCCCCTTCTGATCTGATTATCTGGAGCATTCAGAATGTAATTTTGAGCTTGGTAAGGTTTGGGCAGGGTGAGTTACTGAAACATTTTCAGGTCACCTTTAAGAAAGGCTGAAATATCCTGCAATTTACTTTACAAGCTTTTTAGAGTAATCTGTGTCTCCTTTATCCTGTCAGACCGATCATTTGGTGTGATGATGAGCAATGGAAAATGTCAGATGCTCCTAATAACAACAGTTTTCATGTGATGCACAAAGATGAAATTCAATTCATTCAAGGTGCAATTCAAAATCTGTCCTGAAAAATAGGTTCAGGGTATCTGATCATCTGGGATCTACCACTACATCTCCTGAAGGACATACAAACAAGAATGGAAGGTGTTTGGAGAAGGGATAATGTTTTTTGTGTCTTTATACAACACCTAGCACTACTGGGCCTGATCCAGTAATCTTTGATTTTTTCCCTCTCAGCACAACTCATCCCCAGCTACAGCTTCAGCAAGGCATTTAACACATGCTTAACTTCAAGCATGTGAGTACTTCCATTGACTTCACCTGGAACTACCTGCACACTACAAGTTGAGTACTTGCTTAAGCGCTTGCTGAATTGGGGCCACAGTGCAGCAAAGCTCTGACCCAAAATTCAGTGAAGTCGGGGGAGTCTTTCCATTGACATCTATGGGCTTTGATGTCAGAGCCCAAGAGAATATATTAGGGCAGGGGTTGGCAATCTGTGGCACGCGTGCCAAAGGCGGCACGCGAGCCAATTTTTACTGGCACGCTGCTGCCAGCCGGGGTCCCAGCCGCCGCCCCCACTCAGCCTGCTGCTGGCCTGGGTGAACGGAACCCCAGGCCGGCAGCGGGCTGAGCAGGGCTGGCAGCCGGGACCCTGGCTGGCAGAAGCCGGCAGATAGAACACTACACCCGGGTAGAGAAGGCTGTGCCCCCATCCACCCCCTCCCACTTCCTACCCCCTGACTGCCCCCCTCATAACCCTCACCCATCCAACCCCCCTGCTCCTTGTCTCCTGACCGCCCCCTCCGGGACCCCCTGCCCCCTAACTGCTGTCCTCAGAACCCCCCCATCAACCCCCACCCCACTCCTTGTCTCCTGACTGGCCCCTCCTGGGATCCCCCCATCCCAATCCGCCTCCCCGGGACCCCACCCCCCCATCCAAGTCCCCCTGCTCCCTGTCCCGACTGCCCCAACCCCTATCCACACCCCTGACAGGCCCCCCGGGACTTCCACGCCTATCCAACCACCCCTGTTCCCTGTCCCCTTACCATGCCACTCAGAGCATCAGGACTGGCAGCCATAAGTACTACACCGTAAGTAGCACATTCCTATGGGGAGCAATTTAATACACTACACCTGGCCCCGCTCAGCCCGCTGACTGTCTTGGGTTCTCAAAATACGTTCTCGCACCCCTTATCAAAATTTACACTATAATTAGCTTAAAAACTTGAAAACTTAAAAACTTTATTTGTATATTACAGTAATTATTAAAAAATGTATAATGTTAATAAATACATAGGTTTGGTGAAAAAGTAGTTGTACTTATGTGCCTGTGCTTAATTTATGTTTTCGATGATTTACCTTCTAAAAAAATCTCGCATGTCTTGCACCCCCAGAAAGGGCATCTCGCACCCCCAGGGGGTGCGTACACCCCAGCTTAAGAACCACTACACTAAACTGATAAGATCTGCATTTTAATTTAATTTTAAATGAAGCTTCTTAAACATTTTAAAAACCTTGTTTACTTTACATACAACAATAGTTTAGTTATATATTATAGACTTATAGAGAGAGACCTTCTAAAAACGTTAAAATGTATTACTGGCACACGAAACCTTAAATTAGAGTGAATAAATGATGACTCAGCATACCACCTCTGAAAGGTTGCCCACCCCTCTATTAGGGTGACAAGGTGACCTGCTCAGCATCTCTGAAAATCATGCCACTTTTATTGATATGAATTCAGGCGCCTAACTTTAGGTCTCAACTTTGAAACGTTGTCTTAAGTCACTTGGCCCATGTTACCCCATAAATCAATGACAAAATTGGGAACAAACCCCTAATCCATCAGACTTCATCTGTCTCCACTAAAAATGAGCTTGGATGGCCACAAATTTAAATTAAATTCATCATCCCCGGTTGACTATTAAGCTCTAATATTCTTCCATTTACATTCTGTAAGTAGTTTTATGTTGTCCCATTTTCTTGTTCCTTTGTTCTCAGAAATTTAACTTTTATGATAGAGAATTGGAGTGGGGAAATTAAAGACATCATAGTTCCCTGCTCCTTATCACTGACAAGAGAATTTGAACAGATTTAGCTACAACTAAAAATTAGGAGTAACTTGCGAGTCACAATAAATTCTGGGGTGAAAACAGAGCATCCATGTTATATTGTCTGCTCTTGACCGAGTTGCAGGAGGACTCTGAGGTTTTGTAGTGATAATCCACACTATTGAAACTTTCTCTTTATGTGTTTTTATAGCCCGACATCCCATTCAAAAGTCACTTTAATAGGCCTCCAATTTATGGAAAAGTTATAGCAAATCCTTATAATAAAGACCCAGTTCAGGAAAGTGACAGATGAATGTTCTGTGCTACCCGTTCCTGGAACGGAGCTGGACTGGCAATGTCACTGGATGATGCCATATCCAATGTATTGTGGTTTTCATCAGTGTTGCTGTGGATGTTTGTTGCATTTTTTCCTACAGTTACAATTGGGACGCTAGATAACGGTTGTTTTAGATCACCTTCAATGGAAATTTAATATAAGGACTGGAACAACACCTATTAATGTAATACAATATAGGAATGGCCAAAGCTATGGCGAGACATAATAAAATGAGAATCTGAGCAGTGTAATGGCAAAATTTGTTCTCTTTTATGTTTTGTCCCTGTACTAATTTCCCAAGTGCGATTGCACTGATAATTTTTGCTTTGATTGAGGAGAGGTATTGTCCACTCACAAGATAAGAGAGCAGACAAGAAAATCCAACAGGCACTTGAATGAATCACAAAAAGGAAACCTTTCAGAATGATGTAGTCATTGATGACACCACAGTTCACATACACAGAAACAAGAACATATGCTTTAGGACAGAGGTTCTCAAACTGTGGTCTGGGGACACGCGCTCCATTCAGGTGGTCCGCGGATAGTTCCCTCTAAGGTGCGCGCCTAGGCGGCCGCACACAAAACAATGAAGGACCACTATTACAAAACAATGAAGCTCCACTAATTAGGTGCCTGGACCCAGGGGAAGACGCACATGTAAGGTGAGGTGGTGGCCTTGGGGGGAATCGGAGGTAGGTGGGAGGGGGCAGTGGGGTGAGAAGAGGGGTTGGGGGGAATTTGGAACGTGCAGGGCTGCTGCGTCCAGAGAAAAAGGCAACTTTCCCCAGGTCCAGAGCTGTGGCTGCCGGGGAGAGACAGCCCTCCTTCCCAGCCTCAGCTCTGGGGCTGCTGTGGTCGGAGAGAGAGGGAGAGACCTCCGTCATTCCCAGCCCCATCTTGGGGCCTGCCATGGCTGGGGAGAAAGGTGGAGACCCTGCTCCTTCCCACCCCCAGCTCAGGGGCTGTTGCAGCAGTGGAGAGAGGGCACATTCATCACATTAGAAAGGTCAGACTACTGATATTAAAATATGAGTTGTGTGCTTTTATTTGTAGAACAAAAAAACCCGTAATTATTAAGGGGTTTTTTATATAGTGCTTTTATCCAAAGTGCTTTACAATAGTTAGCTAATGGTACAAACAACATTTGGAAAGTGGTCCGCCAAGACCTTCAGCAATTTTCAAGTGGTCCGCGAAAAAAAAAGTTTGAGAACCACTGGTTTAGGGGAAAGGGGTCTGTTCAAATGAAACCAGGGCTGGAACATCCCACGGAAGTGCACACGTACTACATCACGGAAGACAAGGGGGCCACTCTTAAACTTTGAAGGTATTTCTATGCACTTATTAAACTTCTTGAAAACAATTTGATAACACTATATGAAAATCATCAGAATTCTTAACTAGCATTCTGTATGTGATCATGCAGGAATCATGAAAACTGACTTCTTCAAGAATGAAATCAACAAGGAAACCAGTCCCATTTGTAAGATGGTATGAAAATAACTAAAAATCTTGCAGATTCTTTCAAGGTGAGTACCACCTAATTCATATGCAGTCAGGATTCCATGGGAGTATTAGGAGTGGTACAGCAGTTCATGCTTTCAATAAATATTGTTAATGTAATAAAAGCACACAAAACATCATGACTGGTCTCCTGAGGTGCCTAATATTTCTGTTACAGATGAGTGGCCTTTTGGCCTAAATACACATTGGTCACTGCGTTCATCACTGAAGGAAGAATAAAATGGATAAAAATTCCACCACAGTGAGTATATAGCCAGCATACCATTACTATGTGTTAGCGATCACTGCAGCATTCCTTATTCTCATTAAGCAATTTTGTCTTAACAGATCACCAGACTGGAAGCTCATTGAAGTGGTTTGGCACAAGATGCACCACCTGCATGCACATATTAAACTACTCCACAGGATGAATTGTTGGGTGGTATCCACAAATACCGGAATACGATTTTAACTTGGGAATTTGTAAACAAGTGCATGGACCTTACTGACAAAGAACTGCCAGCAAAAATCTAACCAAACTATTCTAAAGATATTTCTCAAGAATAAGAAAATGTGCCAGTTGCTTCCTCAATGTCTAGCTTGTGTCTCACTAGTCCCCCCTCTCCTTCCCCCCCCCCCCCCATCTATTACACCACAGATTTTTTTATGCGGGACAGAACGCAAAGCCCAGTGGGGGCTGGGGGAGCCTTAAACTATCTTTGCACCCTTCTTATCTGGGCTGCTGTAGAGTTTGGCCCCCAGAGCATTTTGGGTAGCCCTACAGGGCTGCCTAAATTATGGCAACCTGTCCCCAGCTGCCTCTGGGTAGAAGAACCACCAATATTAGCTGCAACACTACATGCTGTAGTCTTACCCTTGCTTACCTCCAAAACACCCCTCCTGGCCAGGGCCGGCTCCAGGCACCAGCTTACCAAGCAGCTGCTTGGGGCGGCCACTCCGGAGAGGGGCGGCACGTCCAGCTATTCGGCGGCAATTCGGCGGACAGTCCCTCACTCCAGCTCGGAGTGAAGGACCTCCCGTCGAATTATCGCTGCTTTTTGGGGGGGGGCTGCTTGGGGCGGCCAAACCCCTGGAGACGGCCCTGCTCCTGGCCCAACCCCCATGCCTGATATACCCCCATGCCGGGGGCCTTGTTGGACAACATAAACTGTTGTGTGCAAAGCTGAAGCCGGGGGATTTCTCCCTTGGCTAGATTCAAGGCTGTAGAAACACAAAAGGGCCCTATCAGTGGGAGGATCCTTTCCTGTGCCCCCTGTAGCATTTAACAATAAATATAACCACTTATTTGCTAGTCTAAAGCTGTGGCTCTCAACCTTTCCAGACTACTGTGCCCCTTGCAAAAGTCTGACTTGTCTTGAGTCACCCCAAGTTTCATCTCACTTAAAAACTACTTGCTTACAAAATCAGACATAAAAATACAAAAGTGTCACCGCACACTATTGCTGAAAAACTGCTTATTTTCTCATTTTTACCATATCATTATAAAATAAATCACTTGGAATATAAATATTGTTCTTACATTTCAGTGTACAGTATATAGAGCAGTGTAAACAAATCACTGTCTATGACATTTTAGTTTGTACTGATTTCACTAGTGCTTTTTATGTAGCCTGTTGTAAAACTAGGCAACTATCTAGATGAGTTGATGTACCCCCGGAAGACCTCTGTGTACCCCCAGGGGTACGTGTACCCTTGGTTAAGAACCACTGGTGTAAAGGGCTTATTATTAATATAGCATATAAAACTGCTTATTGTGACTTACAGTATTTAACTTAATGTGGTGGCTAAAGGTTGTTGCATCAGGTAGTTCAAACGCACCCTTTGAAATGTGGCTCTATAGTGTATGAACAGTGACTGCATAAGTGCAGTCAACAGGCCTGCTCCCTGTATCAATTATCAGCAGGTTGTGAAACTTCACCACTATTCACAGCTTGTGCCTCTCCAGGAAAGGGTTAAACCACTCTTCACACTTTTAAGTTCAGGAAAAAGTGCAGCTGCTCCAAGGACAAGCTGAGGGAGGGGAATGAGGAGTCTCATGGTCAGCAAGCTTTGGGCAAGAACTTTGCTGACCGCGCCTGCAGCAAGTACAAAGGACGAGACACAGAAGCCTGAACTGTCAGTGTGTAGCACATCCTCCGGAAAGCTGCAACACGAACCATAAGACAGCACTGGCTTGGCAAAAGGCCAATTCCTTGGTGATTCCTCAAGACAAAATGTTCCCTGTGACATTTCCCAGTTTGTAAAGGATGTGATTCCCTAGCCCCAGCAAGCCCTCTGCTCTGCATGTGCCCCACTGACAATAAGAGAGTTCACCTATCAGACAGGCAGCAATTCACTAGCCCACCCCACACTGCTGGGGCCCAGGAATTCACTCTTCAGACAGGGTGGGGATTCACTAAGCCCCTATGATCAGATGAGTAGGATGTCGAGTGCCTCACCACGTGGGAAGATGCTGTGGCAAAACCGTGATTCTTGGATTAATTGCACAGGGTTGTAAGTGACTTGGAGAGGGCTCATTCCGCAGGAAGGGTTTGTCTGCATGGGGATGTTTTAACAGTTACACTGATATAGTTATAACCCCCAGGGGACATTTATTCTGGTATAAATGGAGATTTTTGCAGCTTAGTTTAAACCCCTTCCCCAGGGACATAAACTACACTGAAAAAAGCCACTCTTCTACCAGTGTTCACCTGGGGAGCTAAACTGTGTGGGAGAATGCACTCACTGCTACCACACCTCCTCCTGGCTGGGTGCAGAGTAGCAGACTCCTTGCCTAGTGCCCCCGGCTGACAGCAGGCCCAGCCCTGCAGTTGTCTGCCTGTTCTCCTGACTCAGCCCTCTGCTCAAATCATGCTTAGTCCTACCCCAATGGGGGTAAACAAAGACTCCAGTAAACTAAACTCAGCAAAACATAACTCTTCACCCCTAGCCAGACTCACTCCTCTGCTGTCTATTCATCCATTCCCAGGATCTGCAGGGTTGTCCTCCTGCTCTTGCATAGAGCGACACCTCTCAGGGCCTTCTCCCACGTGGCCCAGCTCCAAATTCAGCAGTCCTTCTTCTCCCCCTGGTGTCAGCGCCACTTTTCCCAATGGCCAATAGGGGAACCCATCCCCTTCCTCTCCTCTGCATGCCCTGTGGTGAGCAGCTAAGGTCTGCTCCCCCTGACTTCTCACTGCTTCTCTGGACTTCTTCCTATCTTGGCTTTCTTTCAGCCCCTTTCCCACAGCTCCTCCCAGGGCTTACTGTACCTCTGCCTCTCTCTAGGCCTTTCTTCCACTCTGTAGCAGTCAAGGAGGAACTGCAGACTTCTTCCCTTCTCTCCCTGAAGCCCTCTTCTCATCAAGGCTTCCTTCCTTTATGCTCACTACTCAGTTCCTCCTAGGGTGACCAGACTGCAAGTGTACAAAATCGGGACAAGGGGTGGGGGGGTAATAGGAGCCTATATAAGAAAAAGATCCAAAAATCGGGACATCTGGTCACCCTAGCTCCTCCCCCAGCTGGGCATTGTCTTCACTTGGGCCTGGCCCATCCTCCAGATACAAGCAGGTGCCATCATTAAGCTCTCTAGCTCCAGCTAAGCCTTTCAGTGCCACTGTGCGGTATATACCCTTCATACACCAGTACAACTGTAGCAGCTGGAATTCACACCTTAAATTAAACTGAAAGAACTACCCAGTGTAGACAAGGCAAAACACTTGGTTTCAAAATAAGATAGGGATGGGGGCAGTCAATTTGAAATAACTCCACAGCGTATATATTTTCTCAATACATGTGACAGTGACTGTAATGAGTATTTACCTGTAAGCGCAGAGGAGAGCATGTGAACTGAGACTCACACCCTGAGCTTGTAGTGTATACATAACCATAGAGGGCACTGCAGAACCTCTCATATCCATTTTCCCATGTAAGTTATAACAAGTACCATACAAGCAGTCTAAAACTTCAGCCTGGTTAACCCATGTTAGTCCAATCAATATTTCCCCAATATTTCCATAGCCTACTATTATGTGACTAATATAATCAAAGACCCTCTGCTGCCCTTGCATATACGAATTCCGTGCAGGGGTATGGCAAGAGCTACCCAGCAAGAGAGAGGAGGACAGCAAATAGGGAGGGATTAGAGGAGTGCAGAGTGAGGTGATCTTATCTCTGCATTTCCTGAGCCTTGTGGGTTTACAACTTTAATGCTGTAGATTGCAGGATTGATTTCACTGCTTGAGTGAGTGTCTGGCACCGAAGGCACTTCATGTTCCAACACAACTTTTGTACACCCCAAAGCCTTTTTAGAAGTGTATTCCTGGGGCTCTACCTTTTCAAGGGCTACCCAATTTACACCAGTGTTGAAACCAAGTTTCAGCTACTGTATGTTGGAAAGTAATATTGTGTAAAGTGGGTCTGTCTCAGCAACCGCTAAGTGATTTTTATTGCAGTAAGTAGCATCCAACAATAAACAAACAAACTTATTTGCTTGTTTACTGGCATGCTCATTATTATTATAGCATGTAACAACTACACTGCATATAGCATGATTCACAGTATTTTTTACTTACTAGGCTTATGGTAAAAGGTGGTTGAAACAGGATTTTAAACATGCTTTTTAAAATGAGATGTCTGTGAAAAGGACTGTGTAAAAATGGTATCTTTTTACTCCAACCCATCTGCACCCTGAGGGTATTCCAAGGAATACGTGTAGACTTTTGAAAGCAAAATAAATGTTTATTTTTAATTCTTCTTGCATTGCAGAGATAACACAGCTAAGAGAGAGTGAGCTGGATTCTAGCCTTTCTTATGCATCAACAGAATTGTTTTCTCAGTTCTAATCAGTTACACCTGTGTAAACCCACTGCTGGCAAACAGGGTTGTACAGGTGTCACTGAGGGCACACTGATGTATGATTTTCAGATCCCAGGTGCAGTTTGCTGGGTAGATAGTAAGAGAAAATCTCTTCCTGCGAGCTGAGCAAATTTGATATGGAAATCAGTGAAAGACAAATATCGAACCTGGGGTGCCACTCTTATCAGAGTTAGTCAAATAGAAAATTGAGGCACAAAATTATCCAGAAAAAAAAAGTCAACATTTGCAACAAATTATTCAGCTGGCTCTTATCTTTATAGTTACTTTCCAGAGCAACACTACTCTTTCAGTGTTTAAAAAACTGAATGAAAGTAATAAATGTATTTCTATCAGTTTAGAAATCTAAATAAATAATCGCCTGATGCCCATCTTGTGCTCTTATAAAATTTTAAATTCACATTATATACAATAATATATGTATGTAAGAATGAATCATACAGACACTCCACAGGGGTGTGATTTCTAAGGCAGACTAAGGTGTTGTGCATTAATTGGTCCGTGTAGACCCTGCTGGTGTGCTTTTAACGTAGTGCTGTTTGAACCACTACTACATTAAAGCTTTAGTGTGCACCAGCAGGGTCTGCACAAACCAATCAACGCACAGCTCATTCGTGTGCTTTAGAACTCAGACCCCGATAAAGCACATTACCTCAAGCCTTAAGCCAACCCCACCATTATGACATTCTCATTCTTTTTAGTGCCAATATTTATTTTCTGTATTCTTTTGTTTTTCAGTATTAAATACATTGTTAAATCAGAGTCAATATTGCCGGTTGTTTATTTACTTCAGAAATAGCCCAGGTTGCTATTACGGAAGCCTTGGATTTGTAGAAAAAACATTTTTTCGCTCTGTTCTAAATCCCTTTATATGTGGGTATACACAGATGGGGTGAGAGCCTGTGCTGTACCTCTTAGGAGCACAGCACCAAACTTGCACCCCCGGAGAAGTAGGCCATAGTGGCTTTAAGCCACCTTGCACCCTCCTTATCCTGGGCTGTTCTGTCGAGTGGCCCCCTGTGAAACTTAAGACAGCCCTGGGGGCCAGTGTAAGTTACAGCAGCTGCTCCAGGATTGGCTGTTAGGCAACAACATTGCCCAGAATGTCCATAGTGCTACATGACAGGTTTCAGAGTAGCAGCCGTGTTAGTCTGTATCCGCAAAAAGAACAGGAGTACTTGTGGCACAAAGGATTGAATAAGGACTGGGAATGGCTGAGCCATTACAAACATTGAATCTATCTCTCCTTGTAAGTATTCTCACACTTCTTATCAAACTGTCTGTACTGGGCTATCTTGATTATCACTTCAAAAGTTTTTTTTAATCTTACTTAATTGGCCTCTCAGAGTTGGTAAGACAACTCCCACCTGTTTATGCTCTCTGTATGTGTGTATATATATCTCCGCAATATATGTTCCATTCTATATGCATCCGAAGAAGTGGGCTGTAGTCCACGAAAGCTTATGCTCTAATAAATCTGTTAGTCTCTAAGGTGCCACAGGTACTCCTGTTCTTTTCAGAGTGCTACATGCTGCTCTCCAGTCTCCAACATTCCCCCCATACCAGGGCTTGCAAAGGGCTCCTCATAAGACAGCTTTATGATTGTCTTCTAGGTGCATCTGCCAGGATAATTTTCCCCTAGCTGGAATTTGGGGCTTTAAGGACCCTTTGCATGGCTCCAGCCCCTTTACCCAGCATAACCAAATGCATAATGATGCATTTCTAACCATCAGAAGAGTGAAGTCTTCCAGGGGGAGCAGTGCGGGCACAAAACCTAACTGGCTTCAAGACTGAGCTTGATAAGTTTATGGAGGGGATGGTATGATGAGACTGCCTACAATGACATGTAGCGGATCTGAGACTGCTAGCAGCAAATATCTCCTACTACCGGTGATGGGTCACTAGATAGGGAGAGCTCTGAGTTACTACAGACAATTCTTTCCCAGGTGTCTGGCTGGGGGGTCTTACTCACATGCTCAGTGTAACTGATCGCCATAATTGGGGTTTGGAAGGAATTTTCCCCCAGGTCAGATTGGTAGAGACCATGCAGGTTTTTTGCCTTCCTCTGAGGCATGGGGCACAGGTCACTTGCAGGTTTAAACTAGTGTAAATGGTGGAGTCTCTGTAAGGTGAAGTCTTTAACTTCAGTAACTCAGCTAGAGGTTAGAGGTCTATTACAGGAGCGGCTGGGTGAGGTTCTGTGGCATGCAACGTGCAGGAGTTCAGACTATATGATCACAGTGATCCCTTCTGACCTTAAAGTCTATAAGTCTAAAGGGGGTGGAGTGGGGGTGAGGATCTCACCCTTACTTATCATGGCTCCGATCCTGCAAACGCTTATGCATGTGTTCACAGTTAAGTATTTGCATAAATATTTACAGCATCAGAGCCTATATGGATGCATGATAAAGTGAAGTGGAGTTAATCCAGATGTACTCTAGGTTAAGTGGTATTAGTATCGGGCCCAAAGTGTCTGCTAGTAACTTACCCTGTCCAGAGGGCTTGCCCAAGGCCTATTATACCACAGGAGACCCACTTAAGCCCCAATATGAGGATGTGACATTTGGTCTAAAACTAAAAACAACTTCAGTATACAGAACATTGCATCCATGGCAGCATGCCATTCAGCTTTTAGTATTACGATACTCAGGGTTGCGATTCTCAGCATTTTCTTGTGAGTTTTGCAATATTTGCTGTTTTTCTTAATGCCACAGTGCCTCAAGTCATAATTATGTGGGACACTGCTAGGGTGACCAGATGTCCTGATTTTATAGAGACAGTCCCGATTTTTGGGTCTTTTTCTTCTATAGGCTCCTATTACCCCCCACCCCCGTCCCAATTTTTCACACTTGCTGTCTGGTCACCCTACACTCTGAGCCTTCTTTTTTTTTTTTTTTTTAAAAAGTAAGTTTCTAGCCTTTGTGGCTGTGGAAAAAACAGGAACCAAGTGCCCCCCCCCCCCCCCCCCCCCCCCAGGCTCAGAACCCAGAAGGCAAAGAAGAAGAATCCAACCTGTATTATTTTTTTAAAATCTCAGTTTTTCAATGCAATCGCATGATTTTGGGGACTGGATTCATGATTTCTGAATGGTCGGGGTTGGCATTGTGGAATACATTAAGCATAATTAATTTTGATATTTCTTTGTGGTTTATAGATTCACGGTGTAGAATAGTAACAATGATCTCTGACTCAGGCTCTTCCTGACAGATAGGCTTGGAAGGAGTTGATTTTTATCGGTGTACATCAGTAAACGTCGATTTCACGCCCACACACAAACCGACAGAAACCTATTTCCAGCAATAATAACCAAAATTACAGACAGACAAAGTAAGAAAAATGCTGCTTGAGAACTGATTACAGTTTGATTAAAGGATATTTACTTTGTACATTTTGACATGCGATGTTGACAATTTGTGTTTTAACAGTTATAAAGGTTTCACTTTTTGAATCTCAACATCTACTGTCATTAAATAATTATTTAATTTTCTGCAACTGTGAAAACTTAAATTGATAAAAATGGAAAAAAGGCTTAAAAATAAATATCGATATGATCGGTATAAATTATGAAAAAATAAAAATTGAATTCTGCCACACCTGCTGCTGGATATGGGCTCTCTGGATTAAAGGCACAGAGCTTTAGTTCTCCCAACTGGTCATTAATTGCTGGGAAATGCCCTTCCCATCAGTTTTTATTGATGAATCTGGTTTTCATTTCAGACTATTTCCTTGTCTCGGTGTCACCACCTCATTGCTACATCATTAGTGTCCCAAAGCAAAATTGCTCCAGCCCTCCACGGACATATGGGGCCTTGATTTACAGAATTCAGGCCTGTCTGCATTTTGTGCATCTGTTTGACGTGTGTGTTTGTTGAATGTCCATGTGCAAACTTGGTATTTTGCATGTACACATGACTGTCTACCCCGGTGCATCTGCAAGCGCTTTATGCAGTACATCCACCCAATAGTCTACCCAGGGCTGGAGTCTGAAAATTAGGTGCCCCATGAACATTCTTGGAGAGAGAAGAGAGCATGTAACTGCATCCCAGGCTATTTTAGGACAGTACTTAGCACAATAGGACCTCAGTCTTGATTGGGGCTTCTCTATGCTACTACAATACAAATTATTGCCAGTAATAATAAAAAATATAAACAGAGTTATACCAATGTTTAAATTGGATTTGATTTAAATATACAGTCTTGGCAAAGAAAAAGAAGTGAAGGGGGTCTCATGTAGAGTCTGATCTTGGGTCAGCTCAAACAACATATTAGGTTTATGGTTATTTCATGGGGGTGGTGGTGTTTATGGTGGTATGGGCGCCTGAAAATCTGATTGTACTGCAAGTTAATTTTCCCATGATGGCAGTAATGTTCAGGATAATGCAGCCCAGCCCAGCATCTTGTGAAAAACTAGATAAGATGGCAATGAGTACACAGCATACATGAAACCAAGGTATTTGTGGGCATCTGCAAAATGTAATTTACTTGAAATCACTATTGTAAAATGAGCTGGGACAAGATGCCTTATATTCCATAATGCAGATGTTCTGTAGATTCAAATATGTGTTTCTGGGCCACTGATTTTCAGTGCGAAAGATGACAAAACTAATAACGCTTGAATATAACAAAAGGGTTTCTCTTTTAAGCCAAAGCTGCATGAAGCACTTTCTTTGAATTTCACAGCATGATGCAACTCACAGGCAGTGTTATAAAGCTGTAATTCATAAATGCAATCCACTTCTACATGGAGCTGGGAAATCTCTCTCTGATGGTTATGGTCAGAAAAAAAAAAGTAGAAATCCAAAATAAAGTCACCCTCCCTCGTGTGTCACTATATAAATATTTAATTGTGTACTATATTGAATCTTAGTCATTGTACAGGGGTTAGGTCATTTTGTAGCAGTTACAACTTAATGATATCAAGCAGAAAAGGACATTAAGGAAAATATTAGTCATTTTTACTTTTTCAAGTATATTGAGTGACAACATTTTTAGAACAAGTTTGCTGCAAACTTTTGAGAAAAGAGACTTGCATTTGATTAGAAAGGTTGTCATTATGGTTGAGATGTGATTTCTAATCTAACTTCTCTCCCTGCAACTCTTCAGCTGCTCAAAACTTTCTGAAACAAACTCCTTTTGAGGCTGGAATTTCCCATGTTTGGTTTCAGTTCAAAGGCAATTTTTTTTTTTAAGTTTGAGCAAATATTTCAGCTCCTTCCTATGTCCTATATGAACATGGGAAAAATACACTTCTCCCAGATGTTACAAGTTAAAATGTTGGGCTTGCATAGCTCCAAAGTGTCTGATGCTAGAAACTTCAAAATTACTGCGTTTTATACTCCCTACTGAGGAAGGACAAACAAGGGAAGTTGAAAAATCAATTCTGTAAGAACATTTTTAAAATGAAAATCCTAATACAACAAAATATGCCTGCATCTTTCTGCAAGGTTATTATTCTATTCTAGATTCTATTTATTAGACATTTGACACTCTAGAACACATTCTTATTTCCACTGAGAGTAGTTGGATTTCAAGAAGGAGTCTCAAAATGTTCCTTGTTGGGTGCTGGGATTGTGGGCCAGTTTTTCAAAACATGGCCTCCATTTTGGCAACATCCGTTTGTGGGCACAAAAAAGTGTGGTTGCAGTTAATGTCACTTGGCTGTGGAGGTACATGATTTGAGGCTGCTTTCATCCACCATGGCCTTGGGGAGACCTGATGAACAGTGTCCATACTTGAAAGAGTTGTATGGATGTTCAGCCTGGTAAGCTGTCTCCTAAGGAGTCTCAGGACCATTGTTCGGATAACACACAGCATGGGGTCCACTACTGTACACCCCACTAAGTTATCTCTGGCTGCAAGGCTGAGCAACTTGGGAGTTAATGCTCATCAGTGTATGTTATATGGGGGAGTCACACTTAAATTTCAAAGTTATTAAATTCAGCCCTTGTTAGAGATTCTGCAGTACACGGGGGGGGGGGTTGTTTTGTTTTTAAAGACTTCTTCATATGTTTTATCGACTCTGGGTCAGATGGGGCAGTACAGTTTTAACAGTTATCAAACATACTCTGCATTTATAAAAACATATTTAAGGAACTGTTTGGTCAAGAAGAAAAATCATGATAATCACCATATTTTCATGATATTTTGGAGGCATTTACTGGTAGATGTTGGTATGAACTTATTAAGATGGGAAAGCACCTGGCACTAATTTAAACATGAATTCCTTTATTAAGTCCAAAGGCCAAATGGTATTTTATACCAGTGGTTCTCAGCCAGGAATCCAGGGCCCCTGGGGGGCTGCAAGCACATTTCAGGGAGTCCGCCAAGCATGGCTGGCATTAGACTCGCTAGGGCCCAGGGCAGAAAGCCAAAGCCCTACTGCGCAGGACTGCAGCCCAGGGCTCCAAACCCCACCAACAGGGGCTGAAGCCGAAGCCGGAGCAACTTAGCTTCGTGATTCCCCCTGTGGCGTGGAGCCCTGGGCAATTGTCCTGCTTGCTACCCCTTAATGTTGGCCTTGGCTTTTATATGCAGAAAATCAGTTGTTCTGGCAGAGGTGGGCCGTGGAGTTTTTATAGCATGTTGGGTAGGATTACCATATTTCAATCCTGCGAAAAGAGGACACTCCACAGGGCCCCGGTCCCGCCCCAACTCCGCCCCTTCCCCAAAGTCCCCGCCCCAACTCCACCCCTAGGGTGACCAGAGCAAAAAGAAAAAAAAAAACGGCGGCAGAGAAAAAAAAACAAAACAAAAGCACCCCCCACCACCACCACTCCTCCTCTCTCCGCAAGCGCTGGAGGGAGGCCCGGGAGACACAGGGGAGCGCGGGGCCGGGGTGAGTGTGAGTCCGGCCTGGCCCCAAGCAGGCAGGACTCGGGTGCGGTACCTGGAGGGAGAGTAGGGGGGCAGCCCGGCAGGCCAGGCGGCGGCTGTTCTCCCCACCTGGGCAGTGGGACTCGTGAGCAGCCGCTGCTGCAGCTCCCACTGCTGCGGGGGGAGGAAGCGGCCAAGCATATGGCGCTCCGCGGCTGCGGCTCTGGCACCTGGGCCCGAACCCTCCAAGCCCGGGCCTGCTGTGGGGACCCAGCAGCGCGCACGCTGCGCCCAGCCCCTGGCCAATCACGTCTGGGCTGGCTGCCCAACTGGTGCAATCCCGCGGGCGGCCCCGGGGCGGAGGCATCGGCAGCCCTGTTCATTCCCCTGCGGGACCCAAGCAGGACGGGGGGGCTGGGGCCTTCTGCCCCCACTCCAGGGCCGCCCACAGGATTGCACCAGCTGGGTCCCCGCAGCAGGCCTGGGCTCAGGGGGTTAACGCCCCGGGCGCCAGAGCCGCAGCCGCCAAGCGCCACATGCTTGGCTACTTCCCCCTGCAGCAGTGGGAACTGCAGCAGGACTGCTCCCGAGTCCAGCTGCCCAGGTGGAGAGAACGAACAGCCACTGCCTGGCCCCGGAAAGTTGGAGCCCGAGGAGGAGGCAGTCCCCTTACCATGCCTCCCTATTTTCCCGGACATGTCCTGCTTTTTGGAAATTCCTCTAGGACGGGGATTTGAGAACCAAAAAGCTGGACATGTCCGGGAAAATCCGGACATATGGTAACCCTAATGTTGGGGGAACCTCAGAAAGAAAAAGGTTGAGAACCCCTGTTTTATACATTTGCGCTAAACATGGCTAACAGCTTGAAAATAAGCAGTCACTACCCCTAATTCAATAACAAAGTATTCATAAGCATGTGATCAGTATACTTACAAATAGGCCAGACCTAGGGAAAACTGTCTCATCCTAGTATGCTCAGGCGTGATTAAGTAGGATCTGACAAAGAATTTTCAGATTCATGGCTCTCTTTGTTCCCTTCAGTTAACTTGCTAGCTTTAGCAAAAAACTCAGTTTGAAGCAGTTCATCCCTGTTATTTTCCCTTCTCCAAGGCCTCTTTCTTTCTTATCTCCTCCCCGCTCCTTGCTTACCAGTAGAACAGTGGGAAGATTTGTGCTTGTTTCTTTTAAGACAGTTTTCCTTTGTCTTACTACTGCAGCTTTTCACTTTTATCAGTTACTTTTTGAACCATTCATCCTTCCTACTAGAAATAATAAGTAATACTACTAATTATTCTGACAACCTTCCTTTACTTGCTGATGAGAGTCTTTTTCTGCTTACTAGCCACAAACTATAAAGCAAATATATTATTTTTAACCAATCTTAATATCACTTTGATTTCCTAACTATCTCTACAAAACTAGAGCATGCACTTTATACATTTTTTAAATTATGTTCAATATCATAGTCCACTAATGAAAAATACAGCTTTGTTAACTTTGGCCTTGATCCTGCAATGAGTTCTGTGCAAGTGAGCCCCTATCCCTACGTAGAGTTCATTGCAAGATCAAGGCCTATCAGCAGATTGGTGTAAAAGAGGATGCATGCCCTGACCCGTCCTTTCCCTCCTGTCTTGTACCTCATGCCCCTCATTATTTGCTTTCTGAGGCCAAGTAAGCTTTGTTTGCAAGTGATTAAAAATACTCATTCCAAAAACTAATAAGAACAAGAAATGTATAACAACCATAAACATTACATGCACACTACATACATTTAACATGTCTTGTGTTCTCAAATTTAGTGTCCAAAATGCAGAGACAAGGCATAGGTTTCTTAAGATTATTTATTTGTTAACACAACACAGCTCTAACTCTGAGCTTCTCTGGCAAAACAGGAAGATTAACATACATACTAGCCTCTCTAAGGGTACATCTACACTACAGCGGGGAGTCGATTTAAGATACGCAAATTCAGCTACGTGAATAGCGTAGCTGAATTCGACGTATTACAGCCGACTTACCCCGTTGTGAGGACGGCGGCAAAATCGACTTCTGCCGCTTTTTGTCGGCGGCGCTTACTACCACCTCCGCTGGTGGAGTTAGAGCGCCGATTCGGGGATCGATTGTCGCGTCCCGACGGGACGCGATAAATCGATCCCCGAGAGGTCGATTTCTACCCGCCGATTCAGGCGGGTAGTATAGACCAGGCCTTTGTTGAGTACAGTGGTAACTATGGTCTCAAATTCAGCCTAGTAGCAGGATGTCATGTGTTCAACATATAGTCTTCTTTGTTCAGTACAAATAATATACTGTGAACAAGTATAAAATGTTTTGCATTGTCTCCAATGTGATTCACGGCTATACCTAAATAATACGTTAATTGAGATGTATAGCGGCAAAAGCTATACACTGAGTATCAGTTGGTCCATTTTTCAGCACACGGGAGAACAGTTTTCCCGTTTTACCAAAAACAATTAGGCTGTGGGCCAAATACTGTCCTCTGATACACATACACTGCTCCCCCACATCAACGCATATAACAGAAGGCAAAACTTGGTTCACTGAGTTTTATTATATCCTTTAAAATGCTGCTTAATCTTTATAATACATTGCCTGTACATCTGTCATTATACTATAGCTACACTGGAACAAAGAACAGAGGCTATACTTACCGGATGGGGGACTCTGTCCTGGGAAGCAGTGTCCATGAAAAAGATTTGGGGGTTGTGGTGGATAATCAGCTGAACATGCACTCCCAATGGGACGCTGTGGCCAAAAGAGCTAATGTGATCATGGGATGCATAAAGAGAGGAATTCTGAGTAGGAGTAGAGAGGTTATTTTACCTCTGTACTCAGCACTGGTGTGACTGCTGCTGGAATACTGTGTCCAGTTCTGCTGCCCAAAATTCAAGAAGGATCTAGATAAATTAGAGAGGGTTCCGAGAAGAGTCATGAGAACAATGAAAGGATTAGAAAACATCTCATGTAGTGATAGACTCAGGGAACTCAATCTACAGCTTAATAAAGAGAAGGTTAAGGGGTGACATGATTACAGTCTATAAGTACCTACCTGGGGAATATTTAATAATGGACTCTTCGGTCTAGCAGAGAGAGGTATAACATGATCCAAGTTGAAGATAGACAAATTCAGACTAGAAATAAGACATACATTTTTAACAGTGAGAGTAATTAACCAGTGGAACAGTTTACCAAGGGTCATGGTGGATTCTCCATCACTAACGATTTTTAAATCACAATTGGATATTTTTCTAAAAGAAAAGCTCTAAGAAGTATTTTGGGGAAGTTCTGTGGTCTGCATTATAGAGGAAATCAGACTGGGTGATCCCAGGGGTCCCTTCTAGCCTTAGAATCTCTGAATCTAATAATGCATTTATGCTGTAGTTATATTGTGCTTTTTGATAACAAATTACCACTAATTCATATAACTGGCTGGTTAACAACATGCCTGTTTATTTATTTTTCATTTGCTTTCATAATCGTGTATTTTTAGAATTCAGGTTCACTAACTACATTGTATTTACACTGAAATTACTCCAGTCATGTGGGCACCCTATCAGTTATCTGAGTTTAGTAGCAATTAAAAGAATAAAAAACGTGTAAATATAGTTTAATTACACTGGAGAATGGGCACTCGTAAAAAGTTTATTTTTGTTTTAGGGATAATAAAGGTTTCAGAGATATTTCCTATATTTACATGTGGACTATCACTAGAACTAGTAATCTCTAGCACCAAAATGAATTTTAAATTATCCAACTATAACTGCAGTGTAATTATAGTCATTGTATTATAACCAAAATATCTTTGTGTGTGGCCAACTTCAATTATGCTCTGCTGAGTGTCCAAAGGATCAGGTGACCTTTGCTATTAATAGCAAAAATAGCAGCTGCTATCTTGGATATATTTTTACATTTACAAAAACTTTAATTTACAGAGCTTCCCTTCCCATTTCTTTTACAACTTTGTTTTTATTAAGAATGTTGTTGGGCACTGCACTGGGGAGAGGATTTTAAAGTCTTTTCCACATTGCTACATCAGTGTGAGCTAATGTAACTCCATTAATGTCAGAGTTCTAGCAGCTTTGCAACAGAGGAGAGAATCAGGTCCTTCCAAAACAGCAGTAGCAAACGAAGGCGGATATGTGTTGCATTCCACAAAGTATGGAATAAGGTCTACATGCAAGTTCTTGCAGCCCTATATGAACTGCAGCATCAGTTTTTTGCCTGTGTTCATGTGACAAACTGTGTTTGCATACAGACATCATGGTCTATGTTAGCACTTTTGTATCAACCACGACAGTATCTGAATGCCTGGGATTGGCACCTTTGGCAATGAGAGCACAGGTCTTTAAAATTTGAGCTAAAGGTAAACTTGTTAGTAACAAACCTGGCTCAATCTTTTTTTAAAGGGTATTTGCCCCTCCTTTGGGTTATCAGTAACTTATTTCCCCTCTCAGTTTGCAGTATGACCTTTTTGGCCATATTATCACCTTACTCTTCACCCAGCACCATTGGCTTCACTGGCATATGGTATTATTCAGCGTGAGTAGGGCATCACAATGTGATCCTTTACCATTACAGTAGAGTCAGCAATGAACCTGTTTTTATTTGCAATAGTCACTTTTCCTCTTTCAATACAATCTAAAGCTGTTTCATGAGTTAGCTGTATTTTATCCAACCCAAATTGGACAGAGATTTACTAAGGTTTAATCCAACACTCAGTGCAGTCAGTGGAAGTCTTTTCATTGGTTTCAATGGGTTTTGACTCAAGTTCTAGCACAGTGAAATTCAGATAGGCTCGCGAGCCACAAGTGGCTCTTTAATGTGTCTCCTGCGACTCTTGGCAGCACATAATATTAAAACACTGATTTAATTAACAACCAATCAGGATGCTTTTACTGTGTTATTAACCAATTGTAGCTAATAAAATAATACTTGGACATTTTTCTCTGTGAATCATAGGCGCCGACTCCGTGGGTGCTCTGGGGCTGGAGCACCCACGGGGAAAAATTAGTGGGTGCTCTGCACCCACCGGCAGCCAAGCTCCCCTCAGCCCCCGCCCTCCGCCACTTCCCCCACTGAGCGCGCCACGTCCCCACTCCTCTGCCTACCTCCCAGCGCTTCCCCTCCCTGCTGCTGCTAAACAACTGTTTGGCGGTGTTAGCACGCTCCAGGAGGGGGAGGAACGGAAACATGGCCCACTCAGGGGAGGAGGCGGGGAAGAGGCGGGGCTGGGGTGGGGATTTGGGGAAGTAATTGGAATAGGGGCAGGTAGGGGGTGGAATTGGGGCGGGGATTTTGGGGAAGGGGTGAGAAGAGGCAGAGCAGGGACAGGGCCTCATGGAAGGTGGGCGGGGCCGAGGGGGGGTTGAGCTCCCAGGGGAAAGAGCGGAAGTCAGCGCCTATGCTGTGAATAATATATATATATATATATATATTTGTAATGTTTAAATCTGAATATATAGTACTAGTGTAAACAAAGTAATGAATTCACACTACTGTGGCTCTTTTGAGTAATGTGGATCACTAATTTGGCTCCTGAACCACTGAGGTCTGTGTATCACTGTTCTAGCACATTTTAGCAGCATTTGATTTTTTGTTCAAACTTTGATTGATAATCATGTTTATTTTAAGCACTTTATTTGTATCTATTTAAATTTTCAGTAGCAGGGAATTACGGGGAGGTCAGACAGTGGGGGGCAGGGTCAGACAATAATTATTTCATGACAGTAGATTTTAAGATTAGAAAAGTTAAATCTTTAGAACCATTAAAACACAAACTGTCAACATCCTATGTCAAAATATAGAAAGTAAATATTCTCAAATCAAACCCTAATTAGTTGTCAAGCAGCATTTTTCTTACCTTGCCTATCCAGAAATGTCTATTATTATTATTGAGAGAAATAATTTTTCTTTGGTTTGCATGTGTATGGTGAAATCAACATTTGTCAACATTTACCAATAAAAATCTACTCCTTCCAAGCCTATTTAATTATAATAAGAAGGTTTAACTTTTTTAATTTATACAGTTGGAGCTTTTAAGAATGATAGAACCAGAGTTGTGTATTGAATGGCATGTATAGGTATAATAAATCATGTGTTAAAATAGTCCTTCAACCTCCTGACACAGAATAGTAAAGATATCATAAAGAAACAAACATTGACTTTAAAAACAAGGCATACATAGTGACATTTAGCTTGTACAAAATGATAGTCTCCATGTAAATGCAAGTAGGCCCATTTCCCCAGAGCTGAATAAATGACATTCACTGGTTCCGAGGTAAATATTTATGTGTTCGACATGTCTCTAACCAGCAGATAAGAAGTGAAGTGGAAAATGAATTCACAAGAGAAGGTTCCCACATTAAAAATGTATATGTCATTACTATTTTGCCCACAAAAGCTAAAAGCATCTGGGGGATTTGGGATAGCAGACTATGATACATTTCTTTTATTAGTTGGTGGTAGGGTGATCACCCATCCCAAATTGGATGGGACAGTCCCAAAATGCAGAGTTCAAGTCCCAGTCCTAGGCAGAATGAGTCCAGAACAGCCCTACTCCCCACGAGGCCCTACCCCTGCTCCTCCTCTTCTCCCCGAGGACCCGACTCCTGGCCAGGCTAGAAGCCGAAGCTGCCCCATAGTAAGAGCCGCCCAGGGAGCCCAGGTCACTGTGGGGAGCCATGGACCCTCCATCGGCCTTGGGTGGCACATCCTGGGGTGGGGCGGGACATGGACCTGGGGCTGCTCTTGGGCACCTCGGAACCCTGTCCACAGCCGGTGGAGGGTCTGAGGGTCCCCACAGTGGGCCAGGCTCTCTGGACAGGCTGACCAGGAGGCGTGGCCTTGGAGGGAAGAGAAAGAATGGGCATGGAGGCTTGGGGGGAAGAGGAGGAGCTGGGGCCATGGAGGGGGTGGGGCTTCTGCATGTGTCCCGCTTTTGCCTTTTCAAAGGTGGTTACCCTAGTTAGTGGCTTAAATTGAAAATAGCTTGCATGACTTTAGTTCTCACTGCTAGTGTCATGATCCTAGCACACAAGCTCAGCTATAGAGTAAGGACTCAATCCTGAAAACACTTGTGGTAAAATTTTCAAAGGCGCCTGAGTGACTTAGGAGCCTAGGTCACAGTGACTTTCCATGAGACTTAGGCTCCTCAGTGCCTAAATCACTTTTGAAAATGGGACTTAGGGCCTTTTGAAAATTTCACCATTAGTACTGGGAGCAGTGCTTACCAATGGGAGTCAGTCAACCACACACTAGTAAGCAGTATATCTGGCAGCAAGTGGCTGAAGGACTGAGCCATCAGCTAGTGCCACATGTCGTCATCATCATCGTGTTCCTATTATGCCTCAGGCGTTTAGGGCAGTGAGGAAGCTCCTCCTTTCCTGTCTGTTTCTGGCAAATCTTTCAATCATTTCCCAGCTGTGCCCCAGGTTTTTCATCTCGGCTTCCACAGCTCTTCGCCATGTTGTTTTTGGGCAGCCTCATTTTTGCTTGCCTTCAGGTGTCATCTTATTGCTACTCTGGTGATGGAATCAGTTTCCATCCGAAGCACATGACTGATCCATCTCCAACGCTTCCTGGCAATGATGGTGCTCAGATCCTCTTGGTTGCACTGTGTCAATAAATCTTGGTTTGAGATTGTTCTGGGCCAAAAGATACCAAAGAAAGGAACTCTCAGTGATTGTAATAACTGGTGTGGTATCACACTTTTATCTGAGCCAAGCAAAGTATTGTGTAAGCCCATAGTCCAACATATATGAGAGACAGTTGATAGCGTTCTCAGAAAAGATCAAGCTGGTTTCAGAAACGGTGTGGATGCACAGACCAGATCTTCATTCTATGAAACATAATAGAACAGTGCTTAGGACGGCAATGGCAACTCTATATAAATTTCATAGACTTTGAGAAGGCTTTTGATAGCATTCACAGGACCAGCCTATGGCGCATTCTGCGGGTATATGGAATTCCTTTCCATATAATCAACGTCATCAAAAGCTTCTATTTCAACTTTACATGCAGTGTTGATCACAGTGGTGCCACAAGTGTGTGAGGCTTAATTCATTTCTGTAAAGTGCTTTGAGAACTTTGGATGGAATGATGTATAAGAGAAGACCATTATTAGTGACAGTAACATGTTCCACCTAGTAACTCTTGCTAGAGATGATTTGGCTTCCAGAAAGTTTAATTTGATAGCTGTCTTTCAAAGAACTAGAGGGGAAAACTAGGTTGTTAAAGATGCTCCACTGATGTGGCTTAACCAGGGGCTGTTGAACCACATTTGCTTTTAGAAGAGAAGAATAACCCTTTAATATGTTTCCTTCCACCATCCATGATTGCACTTCCACGAGTCTCTCTCTCTCTCTCTCATGCATCCCAGCCCGTATTGGTTGAGGCCTAAGCAGGTGCTTTGCTCAGCAAATAGAAAGCACCTGGATCTCTTCATCCCATCAGAAAGGCTCCCAAAAGTAGGGAGCAAACCTAAAAATTGTACTATTCTATTCTGTATAGGTTCTTATATCATTCTCCTCACTGTAGTATCTGAGTGCTTTCCAGGAGTGTATTAAGTGAAGTGACTCACACCTATCACGAGTGGTTTGATTGCACTAAAGTAGTCATACAGATTCAGCTCCTTCCTCACCTCCAGAATCATTCTCTCCAACTGAAGGAGGAGAAATGTTGGCCTCAAAGTCCAAAAAGTTGGAAACAGAATCCCAGCAGAGATTATTTCTTCCAAATTACTTAGACAACAGGCTATGCAAAAATAGCAAATATTTTTCATTTATGTTTTCCTAGGGTGACCAGATGTTCCGATTTTATAGGGACAGTCCCAATATTTGGGGCTTTGTCTTATATAGGCACCTATTACGCCCCATACCCTGTCCCGATTTTTCACACTTGCTGTCTGGTCACCCTAGGTTTTCCTGAAATCTTCAAGAAATAGTGGGATCTGCATCAAAGCATGCATTTGTGTATACTTTTCAAATCTTTGTTTAACAATAGAACCATTAATGAGTGGAAATGGGTCCTTTTCACTCAAAATTGTCCCTATTATTGACCCTAAAGAGAGGTCCTCTGGATCGTTCCTGGGTTGATCTGTTTACATCATGAACAAGAGCACTTCTCCAGAGAACAAAGCAGAGGCAAAGTTGGCAACACACTGACTATGCGTGGCTAAACATAAGAACATGTGTGACTGGGCAGTTTCTTTTTTCTATGAATTAATATCTGCTGCCAAAGGAGGTCATCTGTATATAGAAGCTCCTCTGTTATTTCTGAAGGCACAAACATTTGTAATATCCTTAATTTTGGGAGAATGCTCTCTGAGGCAGGTAATTGATGGATAAGCTCCTCCACCCTGTGTCTGGTTGACTGACAGATTCAGTCACATCCAGACACTGCAGTGAAGGGACTCACACTTCCTCCTCCCTCCCCCCCCCACTTCAATTGAGGATCAATAGACGTCAATTTCCTTTCACAGAAATTAATAAGGAAATTTAATATCTCTCTTCTTTCGGTGCATGAGCGCAAACGCACATTGACAGTGATGTGAGTTACATGTGCATACTGAAGAGAAAATAAACTCTTTAATGTTTGCATCCTCACTCTGCAATTTAAACATATTAGCAAACTGTCCCTTAACCACTGTGCTCCAGACAATCAGTCAAATATAGTCCCCTCTGATCATCTCTGTAAGTAATGAAGATGACACTCTCTCTATGAATTACACTAAGGGAGTTCAGAACTTAGCTGTCAGCCTCTAATATGCTCTCTCATTATTTGAGCTGTCCTCCCACCAGTATTTCATCTGATTGCCGATCTTAGTCAAATATTCAATGAATAGTCTGAATGGAATTTTGAACAGGAGGAGGAAACATTATGGAAGACCCTGAGGACCTGCCAATCCTCAATATATTAAGTCTTACTTTATTGGCTCTATGAGGGGAAAGTGTTTTTCTTTTCTTTGTGCTTCTAGAATCAAATAAAAAAGGGAAAAATGTAGTGTCAGGACATTGGAAAACAGCAAGGCAAAAATAACTGCAGATCTCGTATATTTTGAAATGTCGGACTTTCAACAAAAGCTATGTTGCATTTCTTCACTATGAGCACCTGCACTACCCAAAGCAGAGATTCTGTTCCTCCATCAACATCTTCTACGTTCACAAGTTTTCCCGGAAGAAGATTTCCTTTCATTTATTTTTAGAACGCCATCAGCATTACAAACATACAATCTGCCAAAAACTTTATAAATTCCAAGAAAAAAAAATATTGTTAAACCAAAGTTAAGCTTTTAAGTAAATAAAACCTTAAGGAATGCACCTTAATAATATAGGTATAGCTAAACACACAAAAATATCTGCAAGGTAGGAAGTTAAAAAAAGATCATACTTTAATAATAAAAAAATTGGCTGAATTGAAATGCAAAGTTAGGGTAACACAACCACCTTAACTTTAAGTTTTGTTTAAAAAGATATTAACAGTGTAACAAATCCCTGGCTAACTAGCCACCTGACAACTGTCACTACTGCACACAACAACCATTCAGTACTTCATGGAAGAAGCTAGATAGAAACAAGATCTTCCTGCTCAGAAAAATCATAGGCCTCCACCATTTGAGCTGAAAGAGCAGCATTCATAGGTTTCAGTAGTATAGGACCTATCACACAATTGATCTGTGTTAATTCTGTCCAGCAGATGCCACATACTTCAGTGCATTACAAAAGGAAAGATTTTTTCTTTTGATTTGAACATTCCTCTTCAGTGTTAGCAGCCTAACCACTACAGCAGTGTGGGTTCTTGAGAGATGACGTTGACTAAATGAAATGTGAAAAGTAAACAAATATTTTGTATGGTGGAAAATAAATTGGATTTTTAAATGTTCAAATTCAGTAGTCTAAGGTGTTATCAACAGAGGTGCAGAATTATTTTTAAATGATTTTTAATCTGACAGTCTCTTTCTAGCTAATAATTAGAAATGGGGCATCTGCTGTACTTATCTACTGGCAACATGGATATTTTACCATCTGTGAAGAATTGTATCCGTTACATACAACATGAAATCTGTGGTGCATGTTTATGTCAAATTGCAGCTCATCACTGTCTGACAGGCTTGCCTGAGATTTACTGACATTTTCTTAATAGAAGTGGGTAAAAATGAGTACTTATCTGTGAATGATAATTGTGCTGCTGCCCATGGGGGAAAGCGTAGTTTGAAGAGCAATACTAAGTATTGTTTCTCATTTGTATGTGAAGACCTACCAGGGAAAAGTTTACCTTTTATAGTGGAGTTCTGAAAACAACTCTCTAAAACTGGTGTTATGGATTTCCTTGTATATTGTCTTTCAGTGACTCCAGATCAGATTTATTCAGGCCTGGTTTACACACAGACTTGCATCAGTCTAATTACAGGTGCTTTTTTATACCGATTTAGTTAAGCCAATAATACTCTGTGTGGATATTCCTGAATCAATTTAAACCTTGCTTACATCAATTTAGCTTACAATGATTCTTTAGGAAATGCAGCTAAATTGATAGAAGCCTGGTTTAAATTGACTTAAAGGTCTCCATGTAGGGATTTTATATCAGTTTACATAAATCAATTTTTAAACAGCAGCTTGCATGTAGACTGGCCCTCAGTTTTTAAATTTTCTAATTTCCAGCCCTGTGGATGCGCTTGGGATCTCAGTTCTTTGTGTCTTGCGCATCATCTCCAAAAAAAGATTCTGTTAACTGTAAAGATTCATAATTTTGTTGATGATGGAAAAAAATCCAGCCCACCTTCTCACTGCTGTGTTAGCTCTGCAAGGCTAATATGGTTACACATTAAAAATGTTGCTTTTGTCAGAAAAGTAAGCAAATATAAGCCTGAATACGCATGTGTTTGACTAAAAGTGGGCAATTTTACATAGTCAATTTTCTCAACATAATTTCTGTTTAAAGTTTTTTGTTTCAATACTTAAAATTCAATGGATGCACATACAGACCTGTATAAAGCAGGTGAGTATTGTTTTAAAAGGTTTGCACATGTGACAAATTGTGGCTGCGTGCATATGCCACCTTTGTCAGCAAAGACGGAAGCCAGACTTTCACCACTAAAATCACAGACAAATTCTACCACTTCAGCTAAGGGAAAACTCCTTGGCTGTGCAGTCACAGAGATCAACCACTAGAGGGAGACATGCTCACAAGGATTAGGCCAGTGTGTTAAATTCTCCTGCTAGACAATCTTGCCCAAGCATCTGAGGTCAACAAAGTTCAAATCCTGATTGGGTGCTTTTTTTTTTTTTTTTTTAAATGAACCATAGCCACATACAAACATATCCCATGCTTGTCAGTAGGTTTAAACCCGGAGCCTTCAGCACCGGAAATACAGGCCTCCTACTTTGGCACCATAGCAGGGCTTTGCTTTTTAATGTTGAAGGTCCAGGCTCAGTCCCCATTGACAGCCAGGCTATCTGTACGTTTGGCCACAGTTTGCTCATATGTTCCCTGAGTCCATGTAAACAGTGATTTGTGTCCATCTAAAATAGATATAAACAATTAAAATCATGTTTTAAAATAGAGAGGGGCAGACAGAGCATGGCAAATGACTACAGGTAACAGTTCAAATTCAAGGAGCAAATTAAAATATGGTAAGGATTTCACTTTAAAAATGGGGCTTGTCATAAGATCAGCAGTGAAGGACCATGGACATAAACCAAGCAGACATTTAGGATGCTAGCTTTGTGGAATAGTAGTGACAAAATTAGTGCACTGCATTGACACTCAATAATGAAATTTTGTAAATTCTGCAAAAAGTGCCTAGGCTCCAATAGGTGTTCCATAAGTCATTAAAATTAAAACATAAATGATCTGTATTAATGTAATGTGTTGTGATGATACCAAATTCAATTGCTTCTGTCTTTTACAGATGATAGTCAGTATGGCCTCATCATTATATAAACACACAGTAGCAGGCCGCACCACACCAGAATTATTATGTAGTGCATTACAGCAATTTGTGTACAAAGAGAGAGTGAATCTATTGGTGATAGTCAAACCCCAAAGTATACAGGCCTTCAGTATAGATAACCAGCTAGAAGGCCAGATGTTCCTCCAAACTGCTTTATTAAGGCTGTGCCCCAAGGCTTTGGATTTGCACAGTGTTGGTTCAGTTCGCCAGTTTGTACCCTAAAAAATGTAACTTGAAGGCTAGGATCCGACGTTCACTATGGTTTGTGCAAACCTCAGTGTGTTTTGCCACTGACTTCAATAAAAGCAGATTCGAGCCTTCATTGCAAAAGATTCATGCTGCCCTAACCTGGAGTCTCCATAACTGAGCTAGACATCTCATGATGACAGGCTCTTGTGAAATTTCTGGTACATTTCATTGATCTAGCACAAAAATAGCCTCTCTATTTATTACACTCCTGCAGTTTTACTCTACAGTAACGAAAACCACAGCAGACCCTCTCACAGCTTGTTTTCATTTTCTCTACAGTACAGCAGGCCCCAAAAATCTCACACTATAAGGAAGGTGGGAATGAAATGCAAGTTTACAGGGTTCGCTTGCTTTACATCTCTGACTATCCCCATTATCCTAGCTGCTGTACAAAACTTTTCCAATACTATTTGTTCAATATGAGGGGGAAATACTCTATGTTGTGCAGTCAATTAGAAAGGCTATGGTAGCATGACTCCTGTAGCATTCAACTCTATGGGAGTCTAAAAAAAGGACTAATGCCCTAGAATATAATGCATTTTAAAAATCAACTGCTTTCAATTAAGCCAAGCAATATGACTGGCAACTAAAAAGCAAACTGAGAAGACCAGTATGGGTTTTTCTGAAACAGAAATTTATCTGAATTTCTGGTTCACAGGAATTTTTTTTTTTTTAATGGTTTTGTTCCGATTTGGAGTGAAACCAAATTTCAAAATATCATTTCTCGTGAACTGGAAATTCCACATTTTGGCCAGTTGCAATACTGAGATTTAGTTAACATTTTACATCACTTTGAAAAATACAGTGTTATATAGGTGCTAAGCATTATGTTCCACAAGATAAGTCACATTTTAATAAAGCAGCAATATTTTCTTCCCATTCACAGGTTCAGTCACAAAAGGGCCAGCAGGATAAAGTACTGAAACCAAGTCATGTTGTAAGGGAGATGCTTACACTTCAAATTGATCTAGTACTGCCAAGGGAACAGAGATGTATTATTTGTGTACTGTGGAGTCATAACCTAGAGGTAATTTTAAAACAAAAATCAAGGGAATCTGGACTGTCACTCTGGACAGATCCCAAGACAAAAATTGCTCATCTGAGAAGATTACAACTTTGGAGAGCTTTGCGTATGTGAACCCCTTTGAGACAATATACTGGGCTAGATTCTCCATTGTAAGTGGCTCCACAGGCAGCATAACAACAGTGCAAAGTGGGTGTACAATGCTACCAAATCATAATGGTAACAATTTACATGCACTTTGCACTGCTGTAAATAAACCCAAGTTGCAGGGCCATGGAGAATCTGGCCCACTGTATCAAAGCAAGTAAAGAATTTTAGAAAACATAGATCGACTCCGATCTAAGAACCACTGGGGGTGGAAAGAGGGATGAGTGGGAGGGGATACATATCTGGCAAGGAGTTGGGGCTCAGGGGGAGAACTGAGGCTGGTTTGGCACAGAGATTGGGACTTGGAGCATAGAGACTGGAACAATGAGCAAGGGGGACTGAGATTGGATGAGGAGTCTGGGACTGGGAGCCAGGGAGCAGGAGGGAAAAGACAGACTTGGCAAGAAGCCAGGAAAGGAGAACTGAGATTGGTTGTGCAAGGCAACTTGGGGCAAGGAGTTTGGTGGGAGGTTCAAACTGGGACTGGCTGTGCAAGGAGACTAGGACTGGGCTGAGAAGACTGAGGAGTGAAGACTGGGACTGGGTAGGTTAGGAGAATGGGACAGAGAGTCGGGGCAGGGAAGAAACAGAACTGGGACAGGTTAGAGGGGAGGGAGAAGAAGGGGTCAAGATTGGTGGCACAGGCATCATTGTCTGTCTTTGTGATAAAAACTCCTGTCCTTTTTGTGGATACAGACTAACACGGCTGCTACTCTGAAACCTGTCTTTGTGATGGGGTTTTCACCCCACAGATGCTGGGAAAGGGCCTGAGATGTCCCTTAACCTGTCTGTTCACCCCTGGAGGGTGGGCCAGGCCTAATTCGAAATAAAGCCCAGCTCGGGGAGAGCAAGGTTTGTCTCCATATAGAGCAGGGTGAGCCCAGCTGTGCGGAGGAGAACACGAGAGAAGGCAGAAAGTTCAATCTCTCTGGGAAGCAGCATGAATGAAGGATGAGAAGGAGACCAGACCAGACCAGACAGGCTACTCCAAGGGTGAGCTGGAAGCCTGAATGGAGGCAGGGACCCTGAGGGAGCTGTAGCCTGTCTGAACCCTGAGTGAGGGAAGGAGTGTGCCAGCTCCTGGGCTGTGGGGCTGAGCAAGGCACAGAAGCCTTTGGTTAGCCAGGAGGCCAGTACAGAGCAGCAGAGGCATGCCTGGGATGTTGTGGCTGCCAGCTGAGCCCAGCAGGGCAAGGTTTGGTTTTGTTTACATTGCTGTGGGACTTTGCATAAAGAACTCTTTAAAAATGGTCTAGCTGGAGGTCCAGAACATTTTTATGGCCAGAGTAGGCCAAATAACTGGGGGGGGGGGGCACAACTGAGGAAAAGTTGCTGCATTCAGCCAGCAGCGGAGGGAGATGTTGGAGCAGCAACTTTACTACAGTCCTCTAGAAAATACTCCCCTCTAGAGCCTGGAACAGAACTCAAGGTTCCTGACTCACCACCCCTCTGCTGTCACCAAACGTCAGTGAAACCCACTGGCAAAGGGTGGGTCTCATTCCTAGCCATATAGACCAGTGGTTCTCAAACTTTTGTACTGGTGACCCTTTCACATAGCAAGCCTCTGAGTGTGACCCCCTTATAAATTAAAAACACTTTTAAATATATTTAACACCATTATAAATGCTGGAGGCAAAGCAGGGATTGGAGTGGAGGCTGACAGCTCATGACCCCCCATGTAATAACCTCGCAACTCCCTGAGTGTTCCAACCTCCAGTTTGAGAACCACTGATATAGACAATGACAACCTACTATTGCTCTCAGTTATTCCATTAGCTCAAGTGGCAGAGGTCTGTGTGGTGGCTCTAAAAGCTCCACTCCTGTTGAGGACCCATCAGGATGTCAATATGATGGAATTTCTGTTTTATCAGTTTGCTTTTTTAAAACCTAGGAAAATTGTTAAAACATTAAAACAAAATTATTCAGGTTGTAAAGTCAAACACTCAAAAGTTAGGAAATACCAGAACTAAGGTTACCTGCGCAACCTTAATTTGGCCCACCTGTGCATAGGCATTGTGACACAGTCTTTAATTACATGTTTTTTTCCATAGGACCCCCGGCTCATTTAGTGCACAGGATGGACATACTCTGGGGATGAATCTGAGTTGTGTAGTAAATGAGGCTGTTGGTGGTAGAACCCCTACATCATTTGTTGATGGCATGGGAAGGTGTGTAGTGAATGAAATGGGATTGCAGGAAAAAGAAAGGACAATCTTACAATAAAGGCAGTTGCATCCTGGCCTGGTGAATTGATTCTGTTCCTGCTTCTTGCACAGAGTTCCTGTATGATGCAAGTCAAGTCACGGAGGCCAAACTTTTCACAGGTGATCACTAATTTTGTGTTCCTCATTTTCTGGGTGCCTGACATGAGACCCTAGGGTTTGATTTGCAGAAGTGATGAGCACTCCCAGCTGCAACTGAAGTCAATAGAAGCTGTTCCTGAATATATGAAGTGCTGTACACCGCTAAGTGCTCTGGAAAAAAAGTCCGGTTCCTAGAGTCTCAAATTGGGCACCCAAAATTAGTAGAAACTTTTTACCTTAATCTGTCTCTGCTCCCCATCTATAAAATGGGGATAATACCACCCCATAGATAAATGTATGTTTCTGAAGCACTCAGATATTAGAGGAATGGGCACCAGAGAAAAGTCCATAAGGAAATTCATAATTCTGTCTCTAGAGCAGGGTTTAATAGTGTGCAGTAAAAAATAGTGGGCAGCACATTGAAAACTCAGGAGAAAAAATATTGACTAGCTTATCATTCAGTGAGACATTCTGTACATTCTGGACACTGAATGAGGCAGCGGTCCTATGGATAATATAGTGTGGGATCACGTAATTCAAGGCTGTATCGTAGTGCATGCACATAAGATTGCACAGGCAAACTTCATTCTGGCATTTTCTAACTAGTGACTTTGACTTTGCAGCCTTAATGCTGTTCTTTGAACATAGAAATGCATATTACACAAAAATACACCTGTACTTTAATATAACACTGTCCTCGGGAGCCAAAAAAATCTTACCGCGTTATAGGTGAAACCACATTATATCGAACTTGCTTTGCTCCGCTGGAGTGCGCAGCCCCACCCACCCCCGGAGCACTGCTTTACCGCGTTATATCAGAATTCGTGTTATATCGGGTCACGTTATATCAGGGTAGAGGTGTAACTATTATCTCTCATGCTCAAAGTTCATTCCGAACACTGAGCACAGGTATTGGAAACAGCTTTCACAGCTATGGACTTTGACAGGAAGGAATCAGAACATTGTTGACCTGAAACTGGCCTCTCAGCCTGTTCTGAACTACCTGCAGATTTATGCTTTATAGAGAGAAGTTGTTGTGGTTGGTTTGGGGTTTTATTTGTGGGAAAGGGAGTTGTTTTGGTTTGGTTTGGTTGTTTGCTCAGTCTTCTCAATTACTGCAGTGGTTTCCAGAGGGAAAATCCAATCCTGTTGAGCAGCAGAACACAAACAACCGAGTTGTAATGTGCACCCAGCAGTAAGTTGTGTTCTACTGAGGGCATTTGCACTTGTGCCTATTAAACTAGGATAGTTTACTTAAGGACATTATACTAAACAAGAAAAGAATGTACTTTTCAAGCCATCTATTGGATGCAAAGAGAGAAAGAGCTCAAAGGCTCCGCTCCCTAAAAATAAATCAAAGTGAAAAGCCATTTGAGAATAATTGCAATAAGCAGTTCTTATGTCCATTAAACCCCCTCAGACAGCCAATATTAGGCAGAGGCCATGCTGGGGGCTATACAGAGTTGCACTGTCCCTAGGAGGTGCTCCAGGAGCCATTGTGCCTCAGGGAATCACAATGTTTCCTGAAGCTCCCAGGGAACCAAGGCTAAGAGGCGGGGAGTGCATCCATTGCACCAAGGTACTCCATGTGTTCCCTTCTACAACTGGCCAGCTCCACAGGCTGGTGTGGAGGGGGAAGGAGGTCATGTCCCACAGCCATGGGGGTGACTTGTGCACCAGGAAACACTAGCCAGACATTTGTACTAAGAAGTGCATAGGAATTGCAATTGTGCCTGGCCTTGGTGCAATAGGATGGGAGAAGGCTCTTTGCATTATCCCTCTCTTGCACAGAGAGGGCAGCCACATTCTGGCCCCAAACTAGCACAATCAGTTATTTCCAAAGACTTGTCTTTTGGCTTATTCCAACTAACAATCATTTTAACCCAACCACACCACGAATCTGATATGTGAGGTTCTATCACTCTTCTCACACTTGTTTTTAATGAAGAGAACTAACTTTTTATCCAAGGGTAGTTATATGACAGAAAAGGACTTAGCTTTCGGGAGGTCTCTTTTGCTTTGATTTAGACCAAACCTTTAAAACTCTTCCTATTTTGTTTATGTACAACATGAGATTATAGATCTACTTTCCACCATTAAAGTCGGATCCAGGTCCTGCTGATGTCAGTGGGAGTCTTTCCATTGACTTGATTTAATGAAGCAGGCCTTAAATTTGCCATGTCCTCTGTATTCAGCTTAATTATAACTGGTACAACAAAGTCACTTTCGAAAGCCTTCCTGGGAATTTAGAGCTGCCTACTGCAGCTGTTGCTAATGTAACCCACGCACCTCCTGGGTGTGGTGCTGTGTCCCATCTAGTGGCACTGAGACCACTTAGAGATTAATGACTCTGTTATAGCCTTAGCTAAGGGCCCCATGACTTTTAGCTCAGGCAGAGGAGACTCATACACTAAGCTCCAGAGATCCCAGGTTCAATCCTGACGACCGGGGTCTGTCGGTGTTACGCTACAGCAAATTCAGTCCTGCACATCTTGAGTACACAGCATTCTCACTGACACCAGTGGGCTTGAGATGTAAGAGGAATATGGCATTAGGTCTGAAATCTGTAATTGTCATTTGAACTTTTTCAAAATAAAATACTATCAAAAATTTTTCAAAATAGGATCTTTTGAGATTTCTTGGTGCTTGTCATCTTACTGGCTTGTGTGACAGTGAGAAGAAGTTGATGTGAACCTCAAAGCAAAGGCATATGCTTTTTGTCTCTCCTCCAAAGGCATGCACAGTAAGATGTGTCAAATGTCAGCAGTAATTACACAAAACTGCATAGCTTCTAATGTACTGTGTGAAGCTGAATATTTGTTATGAATCTTTAAACATTTGTTTGAAGGCTGCTTATTATAAAATAATCTGGATGTTTTTTTTAAAACGTGCTGTTTCCAGGATATTAAAAACAGACATGTGAATATGAAAAATTAATTGAAATCTATAAAAACTAGTAAGCATTAGTTGAAATGAGCTTTTGTTTTAAAAAAAGATATGCCGGGGTAATGCGTTTTAAGACAGCAATTAAAGTAACAGGATAGATTTTCTCTACTCATGTTTTGGAATTTGATTTGCAAGGAAAGAAAAGAACTGGATCCTAAGAGGGTGTAAACTGGCATAGATCTACTGAAGTCACTGGAGCTACACCAGTTTATACCAGCTGAGGATCTAGCCCCAAAGTGTTCTTTGGGACTATGCAGTAGCAGGAAAAGTGAACAGCAGCGAGGAAGAAATGGGCAGGGGGCGGAGGTAGAGAGAAGGAAATTACCAACATTCTTGTTTGAGGCAATAACATTAAAAGACTAGGATTTTTACAGAAGAAAAGTTGGATTTTCTACATTGATTAACTGATATAATTTTTATCTTCTAGGAACACTGGATGTTCTGGGCAGAAGGAAAACTGGATGTTTTGAGCTGATCTAGTGAAAATGGGACATAAATAAATAATTTCACATCTGAAGCTTTTCTCAAATGGAGGAATTTTGAATGGGAGCCATTAACATCTAGAAGTGGCAGCCTTTTTCTCTGTGTATCCTGGGGCAGGGGGAGGGGGGAATGAATTTCACAAACTGCACAACAGAAGCCAACGTGGCTGTCAAACCCAAAACAGTCACCGAAAAGATGCTTATTACCCTGACCTTGGCCATAATCACAATTTTGACTATGCTGCTGAACTCTGCCGTAATTACAGCAATTGGCACCACCAAGAAACTACACCAGCCTGCAAATTACTTAATATGTTCACTAGCTGTGACAGATCTGCTTGTTGCTCTTTTAGTCATGCCCTTGAGTATTACATACATAGTGATGGATACGTGGACACTGGGATATTTCATCTGTGAGATATGGCTTAGCGTTGACATGACCTGTTGCACGTGTTCAATTCTTCATCTTTGCGTCATTGCACTAGATAGATACTGGGCGATCACAGATGCTATTGAATATGCCAGGAAAAGAACGGCAAAAAGGGCCGGGCTTATGATAGTCACTGTATGGACTATATCCATTTTCATTTCGATGCCACCTTTGTTTTGGAGAAATCATCACAGCGTCACAATTCCCAGTGAGTGTCGCATTCAACATGATCACGTGATCTACACTATTTACTCCACTTTTGGGGCATTTTATATCCCCTTGACGCTAATACTGATCCTCTATTACAGAATTTACCACGCTGCAAAAAGCCTATACCAAAAACGGGGGTCAAGCCGCCACCTAAGCAACAGGAGCACCGACAGCCAAAATTCTTTTGCCAGTTGTAAGCTCACGCAGACGTTCTGCGTGTCAGACTTCTCGACATCTGACCCAACCACGGAATTTGATAAAATACACGCGTCAGTGAGACTTCCTCCTATTGATAACGACCTGGAGTTGGCTGGTGACCGTCAGCAGATTTCCAGTACACGGGAACGAAAGGCTGCTCGCATCCTGGGACTGATCTTAGGGGCTTTCATCTTGTCGTGGTTGCCATTTTTCATTAAGGAGCTTATTGTGGGCCTGAGCGTTCGCACGGTGTCTGCAGAAGTAGCTGACTTTTTGACATGGCTTGGCTATGTCAACTCCCTTATCAACCCTCTGCTGTACACTAGTTTTAATGAAGATTTTAAGCTGGCCTTTAAAAAGCTTATTCGGTGCTGGGAAAATTCTTAAAAGCACCTAAAGGTAGATATGACGTGACGCCCTGGCCTTAAGAATGAGTAAAATGCGCTGAATTTGGTAACGTTTTGCTTGGTAAAGGGGATTTTTGTGTTTGTCTTTATGCTTGACTTCTCTTTGGCCTGTAACTAGTTTTGCTGTTTTCTACCTCTCGTGTTATTATGGTACATAGTTTCAAATAAATTTTATTATATTGAGGCACAGAAGAATTCTTGAGAAAATAAACCAAAAACCCCAATTATCCATTCATTTTAAAAATATCTTATTTAAGCAACAATTTAAAAAATACATCTTTATAAAACAAATGGTTGATTTAACTTGCACTATAACATGGAGGCTTATAATCTATATCCACATAAGTACTTATCTGGTAAAGAATAAACTCAGCTCTTGATCATATCACTTAATGAGCGCAAAGTGAGCTGTAAACCTGTAACGTGGCATTCAGAGAAAACTGGTTATTTTCCTTTGGAATGAATGGCAATTTTCAACTTAGTTTATTCCCAAATTAACCTGCTCAGAACACATTCTGCTCTCCTTACACAACTGCTAATCTGGAGTAAATCCAGATAACACAGCAATACTTGGCTCATTCCTTCTAAAAAAGGAGCCTGGCATATACTCAAAGAAAACTTCTTGTTTTAGTTGGTGCCTCTTTAAAGTCACACAGCTAGATTCACGCAGCTAGGGAATCCAGCTACAGAACTGGTCCTTATTATTGAAGGTCCTTCCTGTGTGGGGAAAAAGAGTGGAGATGCTGACTGCCATCTATCTTATTATCAGAAGCCCTGGTCTTGCAGGCCAGGGCCCCCAACATGGAGACACCAGAACAACATCTGCATTCTCTTTCCTTTTCTGAATCACTTTAGACATTGTGGGGAACAGGAGACATGTACATAGCAATCCTCTGAACCATGGTTGCAAGACCACATCTGTGGCTACTGCTTCCTGATTCCCTCCATTGGGAATAGAACCCTGGAACCCTTGTATTGTGCCCAGAAGCAAAGAGACCAAAACAGCCAATAATCTACTCAAATACCTTGACAGGTTTCAGAGTGGTAGCCGTGTTAGTCTGTGTTAGCAAAAACAACGAGGAGTCCTTGTGGCACCTTAGAGACTTAGAAATTTATTTGGGCATAAGCTTTCGTGGGCTAGAGCCCACTTCATCAGATGCATGAAGTGAAAAATACAGGAGCAGGTATAAATACATGAAAGGATGGGGGTTGCTTTACCAAGTGTGAGGTCAGTCTAACGAGATAAATCAATTAACACCAGGATACCAAGGGAGGAAAAATAACTTTTGAAGCGGTAAGAGAGTGGCCCATTACAAACAGTTGACAAGAAGGTGTGACTAACAGTAGGGAAAAATTAGTAATGGGGAAATTAAGTTTAGGTTTTGTAATGACCCAACCACTCCCAGTCTTTATTCAGGCCTAATCTGATGGTATCCAGTTTGCAAATTAATTCCAGTTCTGCAGTTTCACATTGGAGTCTGTTTTTGAAGTTTTTGTTGTTGAAGAATTGCCACTTTTAGGTCTGTTATTGAGTGGAATTAATTTGCAAACTGGATACCATCAGATTAAGCCTATCTATCACTTGTCTGCTCAGCTAGTCTGCTTGAACATCCAACTTCCCTTTTACATGCAGGGCTCAAAAGGACAATAGGCTCTTCTCCACCCATAAGCAGAGAAGATTTGAGTTCCCTCAGGAAGTGGGGCGGGTCTGATACAAACCACTGCCAAGGTATTGTGGCCATAACTAGCACAGCCCAGCTGACAAGGTTGGGCACCAATGCCATTAAGGCATATCTGACTGCTCTGAACTTGAAACAATCGATACTTCGCTGGAACACCCTTCTTGTCCTATATGGACTTGGTCCCCTTGAGGATGGCACTAGTTGTCATCACAATGCTCTCTGACTCTGAAACTTCTGCAGCTGCCAAAGCAGGGATTTTGAAACTTTTTGGCACTGGCACCAGGGAGTCAGATGACTGTTCCTGGGCTTGACTCCCTCCTGGCAGGGCAGGTGTGCTAATCACATGCCCCTGTGCCAAGGGGGCCACTATGTCCACCATTTGTCCCTAGGGCTCACACATCAAAGAAGGGTGCCCAATGCTTTACATGCAGATAGGCTCCAGAGGTGCCCTTTTGACAGAGGCTCATGCCTTGACCATTGTGTCCATACTCCCTCCTCAGCTAGTGCTTAGAGCTGCACTCGCTTGTTGAAGGGCCCCAGCTGGGTGGGGGTTGTGGGCAGCCTACACAGCCATGCCCCTCCAGTTAGACTTTCCACTAGAGGAAACCTTTCCAACACTGTAACATAGGGGCAAATATAGCCTGTTTAAATTACTTACACACACACACACACACACACTTCTCTCTGACATGAGAAGGAGAGGGGAAAGGAACTGAAGTGGCTGCACCGGGGAGAGGCGTTTCAACAGTAATTTCTTGATTTAAAGTATTAGGTGGCCTGTACTGATACTTGTCTAAAGAGACAAGTAGTGCTGGAGGATAGAAAATTTGCTAATCACTCTTTCACAGCAGCTATTGTAGGTATGCAGAAGGCTTCCAAAACAGATACAAAAGCTGTAAAATTCAAGAGCTGCACAACATTAATTTCTTTTCATTGCATCCTCTTCCCTCCAGCAACTTACTGCCACAACCACTCAAACTACCAATTAGTGTTAGGTTTAAGATTTTATTTAATTTTAATACTCCGAGATAATTAATAGTAAAAACAGATGGAAACATAACTTTCACATTTTCCTGTTAAATAATGACTTAACATTCATTGCCAGCTGACTAGAGATTTTCTAATTAAGTCATCGGCTAAACACAGAGTTACATTTTCTAACAAATGATGAAGACACCACATTGATGAAGACATCCTGTACAGGGGTTGTACCGTATGACTGGAGAATTGCTAACATAGTTCCATTTTTTAAAGAGGGGGGGGGGGGAAATGATCCAGGTAACTACAGGCCTGTTAGTTTGACCTCTGTAGTATGCAAGGTCTTGGAAAAAAATTTGAAGGAGAAAGTAGTTAAGGACATTGAGGTCAATGGTAATTGGGACAAAATACAACATGGTTTTACAAAAGGTAGATCGTGCCAAACCAACCTGATCTCCTTCTTTGAGAAGGTAACAGATTTTTTAGACAAAGGAAACACAGTGGATCTAATTTACCTCTATTTCAGTAAGGCATTTGATACGGTTCCACATGGGAATTACTAGCTAAATTGGAAAAGATGGGGATCAATATGAAAATTTAAAGGTGGATAAGGAACTGGTTAAAGGGGAGACTACAACGGGTCAAACTGAAAGGTGAACTGTCAGGCTAGAGGGAGGTTACTAGTGGAGTTCCTCAGGGATCAGTTTGGGGACCAATCTTATTTAATCTTTTTATTACTGACCTTGGCACAACAAGTGGGAGTGTGCTAATAAAGTTTGCGGATGACACAAAGCTGGGAGGTATTGCCAATACAGAGAAGGACCAGGATATCATACAGGAAGATCCGGATGACCATGTAAACTGGAGTAATAGCAATAGGATGAAATTTAATAATGAAAAGTGCAAGGTCATGCATTTAGGGATTCATAACAATTTTTGTTATAAGCAGGGGACACATCAGTTGGAAGTAACAGAGGAGGAGAAGGACCTCGGAGTATTGGTTGATCACAGGATGACTGAGCCGCCAATGTGATATGGCCGTGAAAAAAGCTAATGCGGTCTTCAGATGCATCAGGCAAGGTATTTCCAGTAGAGATAAGGAGGTGTTAGTACCGTTATACAAGGCACTGGTGAGACCTCATCTGGAATTCTGTGTGCAGTTCTGGTCTCCCCTGTTTAAGAAGGAATTTAGGAATTCAAACTGGAACAGGTACAGAGAAGGGCTACTAGGATGATCTGAGGAATGGAAAACCTGTTTTATGAAAGGAGACTCAAAGAGCTCGGCTTGTTTGACCTAACCAAAGAAGGCTGAGGGGAGATATGATTGCTCTCTATAAATATATCAGAGGGATAAATACCAGGGAGGGAGAGGAATTATTTAAGCTCAGTACCAATGTGGACACAAGAACAAATAGATATAAACTGGCCATCAGGAAGTTTAGACTTGAAATTAGACGAAGGTTTCTAACCATCAGAGGAGGGAAGTTCTGGAACAGCCTTCCAAGGGGAGCAGTGGGGACAAAAGACATATCTGGCTTCAAGACTATGCTTGATAAGTTTATGGAGGGGATGGTATGATGGGATAGCCTAATTTGGGAAATTAATTGATCTTTGACTATTAGCGGTAAATATGCCCAATGGCCTGTGATGGGATGTTAGATGGGGTGGGATCTGAGTTACTACAGAGAATTCTTTGCTGAGTGTCTGGCTGGTGAGTCTTGCCCACATGCTCAGGATTTATCTGATCACCATATTTGGGGTTGGGAAGGAATTTTCCTCCAGGGCAGATTGACAGAGGCCCTGGGGGGTTTTCGCCTTCCTCTGCAGCGTGGAGCATGGGTCACTTGCTGGAGGATTCTCTGCACCTTGAAGTCTTTAAGCCCCGGTTTGAATACTTCAATAGCTCAGACATAGGTTAGGGGTTTGATACAGGAGTGGGTGGGTGAGACTCTGTGGCCTGCGTTGTGCAGGAGGTCAGACTAGACGATCATAATGGTCCCTTCTGACCTTAAAGTCTATGATTCTATGATTTCCCCACACACACACCAACCAAAGCTGAAAACAGTTCCACTAAGCATTTAACTTGATTGGAATTAATTGATGCAAATAAAAAACATTCATTAACATGGCACCACTGTCTCATAACTTCATTTTATGGTTTCAGTCTCCGTTGATTTATAAAGGGGTAGAGAACAATTGAGAACTTTTTGCTTTGTGATTGCTGCAACCATAGCTTCAGATACCTCCCTCCAGTTCCATCCTGGATGCTCCCCAGTCAGGCTTCCAGCCATTCCACAGCACTGAAACTGCTCTCATCAAGATCTGTAATGACCGCTTCATCGTCAAATCCCAGGGCCCCCACTTTATCTTCCTCCTTCCTGACCTCTCTGCTGCTTTTCACACTGTTAATCACATCCATCTTCCTTCAAAATCATGTCCTTTTGTTTTCAAATATACTGTCCTTGGCTGCTTCTCTTCCTACCTCTTGTGTGATTCTTTCTGTATCTATTTGCTTAGATCTTCTCCCATTTGTCTTTCCTACTCTCTGACGGGATCACACAGATCTGTTCTTGACCCCTTCCTCTTCACTGCCTACACTTTTCTTTGGCTGATTTCTATTTACACAGCTTCAACCACCATCTTTACACCGCCAACTCACAAATCTACCTTTCCACTCCTGACTCTTTCTAACCAGTCCTATTTCTCAGCCCATCTCTCTCACATCTCCTCCTGGATGTCTCTCTGCCAACCTAAGTTTAACATGGGCCAAACAATGCCTGATTTTTCCTCCCAGGCCTTCCCAATGCCCCCAATATCTTCCATTGTTAACAGTATTACAGTATAAGAGTCATTCAAGCCTGGTCAGGCATACAGAAAAAAGCAAATTCATGATGAACTCAAAGTAGCCAACTGGGCCTTATAGTCCATAACAAAACAATAGTTCTCTTGATTTTAGGCCCCTGACTGGACCAGGATAGGACAAGGTTCTGACTTCACACAAAGCTAGCCCCTAGCCTAGTAGAAGCAGCCAGCCCTTTTTATCTGGCCTGCTGGATTCTGATTGGCCTCTGCCTGCTCCCAGCCCTTCTAGGCACTGGAGGACCAACTCTCGCTGTTCTGCCTATAGCTGATTATGGGAGGCCTTTCTAGACAACCTCTGGAGATCCAAACTCACTGTTCTTCCCTTCCAGCAGGACCCCCTTTTATGGAGGGATGAACCAAGAGCGCAGAGCCTCTGGCAGGGGCAGCAAACAATAGTACAATGAAGATTAGCATGCTGATCTTCAAGGAGGCAGAGATTATGTTGAGCCTGCACCTTTAAGAGACAGTTAAAAAGAAAATCCCTGCCTGAAAAAGCTTCAAGTATAAAAGGCTAATTGTTAATATCTTATTACCAAGCCCCTGAGTCACCCAGCCCCCCATAGTTGTCATATACTATTTTTCCACCTACGTGCAGCCTTTTTCCTGTACATTTAACAAGGAGTGAAGCAAACTACTGCCAGAATCACTGGGTTCATTTTGACACTAGATGTTAAGAGAACAAGTATTTTTAGTAATTCTATTTCCTGCTTTTACAGACCATTCCATTTTATCCGTATTTAGTTTCCATTATCAGAAAACAAACAGTACTACAGTGTTGAGGGGAAATACAATCTTCCAGTACAAGCGGAGAGATTGCTTGTGTGCTTTGTGTAGTCTGTTTAATCACTTCAAACGTCAATATCAGATATGCTGTTTTAGTTCACATTTTATACATCTAAGTGATCTATGGGAAGAACTATCTTAAATTGCTTTATTGCTTTAGTGGACATGGTAGATATAGTGATACCTTTTATTAGACTAGCCAATAATTTACAAGCATGTATTACATAAGAATCCAGCTGAAAACAATATTCCCTTTGTAATTACTATCAGGTCTACTCCGGAGGCCCACTCATTTTTTAAAAATTTATTTAGTTGGTTAAATGCTAGTTTATCAGCTGGAAAGTTATTCTTTAAGGTGCCTATATATTACCCTAAAGATGAACATGTTACACTGACAAGATCTACTTGTTTTTCCACAGGAACTTTTTCACTTCTTTGTAAATTACACGATTGTCTGATGTGCTAAAAATATTTGATCCCCCTCTCCCTACAATCTAATACCGCACTTGCAAAACTCATTTCAAAATGAATTAGAATGAGGTGTCTAATCATATCAACAAGATTTTGTGAATAAATCAGTAAGATTTAACATCATTTAACTTGGGTTCTAGCCCAACCATGTAATTCAACAAGGACCACTACTTAGTCATTGTGGATCTGACCCAATGCTCACTGAAGTGAGCAGAAAGAATCCCATTGACTTCAGTGAGCATTATCAAGACTTGGAAGCATAGTTTCCTCCCAATTATGCCATCTCTCATCCTATATTTTTCATGGGCAAGATCTTCAGATGAATCGCTGCATTGAATCAGTTGATTTACACCTGCAGAGGATCTTGCCCAGTGGTGACTGGAGTTTACTTTATATATTCATCTTCTTAAATATTTCTACATCTATTACTCTGAGTAAAAAAATATAACTACCATCTCATTGAAAACATGTACTGGATGACAATATGAACCCTTATTTTTATGATCTAAAGAAAATATTGCTTTCACATCTTCCCTTCTTAATCACTTATCACACTACTCTCAGATTCTTTGGTATCTTCTTCCTCCTGGATTTTCATACACTCCTAACTTTTAGGAGGAATAAACCATTATTTGTATTACAGTAGCATTTAGGAGCTGTAATGAAGGACCAGGACCCCATTGTGCTAAGCTATCACATGCTAGCTAACCCCTACCTTCTTCCTATTGTAGCTACAGGGTAACACCATACATCTTAATTTCAGGTGGTGGAGTTGCAGGTTAGGATCTGGTTTGTGAACCCAAACTACTGTAGTGTTGCTGTGCATATCCCATAATATCATGTAGTTTTCTGAAAAATGACACTATTTCAGTGGTAGCTAAGTGATAGCCATATACTGTATGTGATTTGTAAAATGCTTTGTGATCCTTTAGAATGAAAGGTATTTACATCATTACATCATTAACACTAACAGTGGGTCACCATGACCCCATACCTCTTAAAAGCTCACTCTCTGGTACTTCTGTAGACAGAAATTACAGCTCCTCTTGTGCTGCCTTCTAAGGCCTTGGATATCTCCTGACACGTTAACCCTGACTGGTCTCACTTCTTCCCCCAAGGTCAGATTCTTTCACTTCCCAAGATATTCAGTGAACTTGACTGGAGTGGGAGAGATGAGAAACTCTCAAATTCAAACCTAGCTTTGAATCTTTTGGTTTTTTCCATGTGCACATTTTGGTTTCCACAAAATAAACCAATAAAATAGGGCAGGTAATTATAACACATTTTGTCCCACTCCAATCACCAGCATCATGCTGAAGAGAAAACATACAGAACAGCTACTTCACGTTTTGTTGAGTAATTTGTCATGCAGGAAGTTACTTCAATTAGGCACAAGCTCCCATGTTCTTGGGGTACTCAAATCTTTTCAAGTACTGTATCTTATGACTATACATGGACATTTTTGGAATTAGGGCCGCCAAGGGGGCGGGGGGGTATGGCAAGTGGGACAAATTGTCCCAGCCCCATAGGGGCCCCCACAAGGGCCCCCACAAGAATATAGTATTCTATAGTATTGCAACTTCTTTTTATGAAAAGGGCCCCCAAAATTGCTTTGCCCCAGGCCCCCTGAATCGTCTGGGTGACCCCGTTTGGATTAGATGAGTTAAAAAAAAGAGAGAGACTGTTCTTTCAACTACACTTTATAAACCACATTCCTTTCCTCAGTTCAGAAATAAAATCTACCTTGGGGAGAAGGAGGGGAGAGTTCCTTTGTAAACCATTGTTTTATACTTGGATGACAGTTTAAGATGGAATGGCGCAACTGCCAGCTATCAGTTTTTAAAAGAGCACAAAGAAATTCATCCAAGACATCACAGGGTACAAGTCTTAATTACTGGCAATTAACAGAGGTGACCTTTCCAGGAGTCTAACAAGAAGTTATTGTTTCCTTCCAAGATTATCCACAATAACTTGCTCAGAGCAATAAAATGTTCCAGGCAACTGACTCTCTCTTTTGTGATACAACCAGAAACAATCTCACTCATTTATAACAGAAGCAATCTGACAAGCTACTGGGGTGCATGGATAAGCCCAGACAGGCTTATTTTTCTGCTATATAACAAATCAGCCTCTCACATTCTGAGAATTTTTCCCATTAGCTTCAAGTTTACTGGTCTCTATTATGGTTTTCCTTTTACTTATGTACATTTTAATGATATCCATCATTTTGTTATTCACACACTTATATTTGAGGGATACAAGAGTTATTGCTACTTTTTTTATTTTGAATTACAAGGAGTACTCTTTTTTTCCCCTTTGTTTCAGATGTCAGAATTTCTTTTTGTGACTAGCCATTTAATCTGAAGCAGTCAGGGGGAAAAAAATACTTCATCTAAATATGGATTTGGTTGCAGACATTTACTTAGGATTGCAGAAGTGGTTCCCAGGCATGGAGGACTTTGTCTGGTGCTTATATACAAGTCACAATCCTTTGATTATGCCACAGCCGTTGTCCTACTCTCTGGTAAAGAATGGTGTATCTGTACCTGCTGTATTTTCAATAATGATCAATAAAAGATTGTGTTTTGTCCTACAATTTAGAAGAATAGCACATTTCCCCCTTTCCTCCTCTTCAAAACACCTTGTAAACAACCAGCCAAGTAGGTCAGTATTTTGTGGCCTGACCCCACAACTGTCTAGCCATAGCTAAGGTGATAGCAAGTTTTCCATTATTTTGTAGTTTAAAAAGAAAACGTAGGTGTAATTAATTTTTGAAAAATACTAACTCCTTCTTCCCTTGTGCCCCCCAAGGATCTGAATTCTCTTGCTTGTTTTCTTCAGGATCTCACACCTGATAAAATATCTCTTCCCATCATCCTTAAGTACTTATAAACCCCCCATTACTGTAGTATCTGAGCACCTCACAATCTTTAATGTGTTCATCCCTACAACACAACTGTGAAGAGGAAGAGCTTGACAGAGGGAGACGTGAGGCACCAAAGGACTAAGGTCACACGGGAAGTCTGGGGTGGAGCAGGGAATTGAACGCAGGTGAGCACCTGATCCCCTGGGGTAGCTGTCTACTTTCTACTATAAGCATCCACCCTCAGTGTCGTTAGTCTTTGCCCCAGGAAGTTCCCCCCTTGGGCTTCACCCTGGAGAATTGACGCTGGAGGCCAGACGTTGACATATGAGCTCTACAGCTAGCTGCCTCCTGTCTGCTGGCCCTGCTGCTCCTGTACTATAGTAAGTCAGACTAGGAAAGGGAGAATGGAGGAGCCAGTAGAGCAAGAAGAGGCTGCTGCCAGCTGTAGAGAAGCAGCAGCGGCAATGACCTGCCTGAAGAAGCTAGAGACACGGGACTCTAATACAACGCTGTCTCTGCAGGGGTGAAGGTGTAGAACTCCTCTTGGTGGTAGTATTTTCACAATGGATCTCCATGAGCTCCCACAGGACTCTCCTGCCCATTGCTGCATGGGAGAGTTCCAAACTTAACTCCTTAGGCATGTAAACCCCCCAGGTACCAATGGGGCAATAGTAAACCATCCCACTCCCATTGTAAAATGCCTCTGCTATATATGAGCTCTGACTGTGAGAGCTCATTGTCAGATCTCCCCATTTCCTAAACCAGGACAACGAAACCTGCTTCCCCACCACCCTCCCCCCGAGAGAAACATAACAGAATGGGAGATTTAGACCTTTTTAAAAAAGGAAAGTATGTGAAATTCTCTGTTCCCATTGATCCTGTCTGGAAACAAGCCATTATCCTAATACAAACATCATCACCAGTTTGTTCAGACTAGAGGGTTTATTGACAATACATAAAAGTATGTTAAAGCTTCTGAGAGTAAACACAGTCCATACACAGTAAATCAAAGCAAACAATGGCAGTGCCAGCTAATATTCCATATTCAGTCAATTACCAGGTTGCACTGACAACAATTAAAGAGAGAATCAATAACACCTACCACAAATCATAACCATTAATCCCAGTGTGCAACAGCTGGGGCTTGGTAGCGTGGTTTTCTAACAGGTTTCACATCAGTGACCATGATTCTTGACAACAGCCATTGCCAAGTACTTATCTATCAGTCATCCAAAAAAAAAAAAAAGCACACACACAAGGGCAGATCCTCAGCCCAGTGGCCAGCCTCAGTAGTTCTAGATGTTGGTGAGAATTCCTTCCTTCTCCTTCCCCACCAGGCAATAGCATGGCAACAGAGCCACTCCACAGTTCTTATTACAGCCCTGAAGTGCAATCGACCCAATGGCTCTGTGGGGTCCCCCTCCACCGCATGGGAAGGATGGATAGGACAGAATCTATATAGCAGTAGATCCTTCAAGCCCTTTTCTGGTTTGCAACATGTGTGCTGGGGCAAACAGAACCCACCACGGAACTGTGCTTTGCTCATGGGGTGTGCACTCCCTACATAAGCTCCAAATCTTTGCCACCAAGGTTTGTAGTAAAGCTGTGACACACAGGAGAGCTGATAAGAAACCGGTCTTTATTTCCAGGCTTCAGTCACGTGACATGGGTCAGAGTTACAAAAAATTAGTTCACCTGGCATATGGTAGGGGGCAGTATCAACTGTTGCTAGTGGCTACATCTTCCCTCCCCCACCCCCCACTTTTTTCTAAATCAAATGCAAATAAAACAATGTAATAATTGCAATTGACCTTGATACTGGCCAAGAACAACAAACCCAAACTAATAGAGACAGTTAAACCACACAAATGAAGACATCTTGGCTAGCAGTCAGTGTAGGCCCCCTGAACTCCCTAGAGAGATTATTAGTGTATAGAATTGCCTAGCATCTCCAACTGAGATCGGGGCCCCACTGTGCTGGGAACTGTTCAAACACACACACACACACACACAGTAGGAGAGAACCGTGTCCCAAATCTAGGTAGACAAGACAGAGAAAGGAAGTATTAAACCCATTTTAAAGATAGGAAACTGAGACACAGAGATTAAATGACTTGCCCAAAATCACACATGGAGTGTGTGGCAGAGCTCAGCAGTTAACCCAAACATCCTGCACCCCAGTGCAGTGCCTTAACCCCAAGGAGAGCCCGTCACTCATAGGAGAGAATTATTTGGACCCTTACTGGATATCTGTCAATAACTGCACTCTTGGAACCTCGAGAGCCTTCTGATATGTCCTCTTCTTGTTCTCAAAAGACTTGCTTCTGCAGTGGTTTGCTCAATCACTGGGGAGGTGTCATTTCTCTCAACATAAGGAGACTCTCAGCGGTATTCTGGATCTTCTAAAAAGCAACAAAAACAAAACAAAACAACCACAGAAAAACACTGTCCTCCTTCATTGTGTTTAGATGTCATCGGTGCTTTATGTAGGAATTACACCTGTGCATAGCTACACTATATGATTTTGGTGTAGAAAATATAGCTGCTATCTTAACAGGTTGCCAGACAGTCTCTCCCACTGAGAAGTGGAAGAGAATATTTATATTTCAAGCATTCTTGTCACAGTAACTACATCAGAGTTTAGCTCAAAAAACTTGTTAGACATTGAAAGCCATTTTTTTGTTTGAAATCTAACAATTTAGCCCTACGAGATATTAAAAATTACTCAAAGCAATTTTTAAATTCTCTTTTTGAAAAAGCACCTCGAAAGTACACCTACTATTTCACACTTCCAACAGCCCTCTAAAAATATGCATCCACTTGAGTGCATAACTAAGGGTTTCTTCACTCGCAAAAGAAGTAGATTTGCTCCATTTTGCTCACACAAAATGTAAGATTTGGGAATAGATCCAAAACTCACTGAAGTCAATAGGAAGACGTTCCACTGACTTTGACAGGCTTTAGATCCGGTCGTTGGTGCATAAATGGATAATAAACACTTAGCTCCTGTATACTGATTTTCATCAGTAGATCACAAAGTGATGATGAAGGAGGGCTCTATCATTACCCCCATTTTACAGATGGAGAAACTGAGGCACAGGAAGGTGAAGTGACTTGCACCCACCAGGCCAGTGATAAAATCGGGACTAGAACTCAGCTCTCCTAAATCTCAATCCAGTGCCCTGTACACTAGGTCAGACCGCCTCCCTTTTTTGCACCAGCAAAATAATCTAGGTAAGTTTTTGGAGGTCCAGTGAAACTATGACATATTCTAGAATTGTGGTTCACCAACATTTTCAGTGTGCAGTCCTTTTCAGAAGCAAGATCCTGTTATGGCTGCATTTCCCTCCCAATCCCCCAGAAAGCTCCAGATGTTCTGGTGGTTTGTCACAGACCACTAAGAGCAATAATGGACTTGATAGGTTAACACATACAAAATCACAGCTAATTAAACTAAAAACCATAGCAAAACTGAGCCCTTGCCTAGAACAGGACTGTGCAAAACATTGGTCTGGAAGCAGAACACACCCCTAGTCTTCATAGACTTGCATTTTACTGTTTGCAAACTTTAGATGTTTTATACTTTTATAATGTTATACTTTCAAGAAGTAATCAGAACCTCCATGGCACCCTCAAATCAGCATTTTTGAGGCTGCCTTGTCATTCCTGAGATGACAGGGAAAACCAAACAAACCACAACAATAACTGATAGCAGATCCATGTGCTGCACACATATAGACATCACAATCTTTTAAACTGGACACATGCACAATCACAGATAGAACCAGCATTTTCAGTTCCAGAATCACAAGTTCCTGACATATGAGCAGAAGGGAAACCTCCACAAGTAGCTGCAATATTAAAACTTGTATCCTCTATGGTCCAGTAACTAGCGAGACAATTTCCCCTGTCATTCCATTCAGCATTAGACAGCAATGAAGATACACATACTTAGCCAGTGCATTACAAGTATCCACGGATGTGGCATGGTTAACAAACAACTGTTCATCAAACTAGTTTGGTTCATTCCGAGTCCTAACAGGATTAAAATTTGGCTTTAGTTAACAATTAAGATTTTTTTTTCTCTCGCAGCTGGCACTTTTGGGTATGTTTACACTATGAAATTAGGTCGATTTTATAGAAGTTGATTTTTAGAAATCCATTTTATACAGTCAATTGTGTATGTCCCCACTAAGCACATTAAGTCGGTGGAGTGTGTCCTCGCTACGGTGGCTAGCATCGACTCACGGAGCGGTGCACTGTGGGTAGCTATCCCACAGTTCCTGCAGTCTCCACTGCCCATTGGAATTCTGGGTTAAGCTCCCAATGCCTGATGGGGCAAAAACATTGTCGCGGGTGGTTTTGGGTACATGTCGTCAGTCTCCCCTTCCTCTCTCCTTCCCTCTGTGAAAGCAACTGCAGACAATCATTTCGCGCCTTTTTTCCTGGGTTACCCATGCAGATGCCATAGCATGGAGCCCGCTCAGCTCACCACTGCTGTTGCAAGCATTGTAAACACCTCGCACATTATACTGCAGTATGTGCAGAACCTGGCTAAGAGACGGCAGCACGAGGACGATTGTGAGGAGGACATGGACACAGACGTTCCTGAAAGCATGGGATGTGGCAATTGGGACATCATGGCAGCAGTGGGGCTGGTTGATACAGTGGAACGCCGATTCTGGGCCCAGCAAACAAGCACAGACTGGTGGGACCGCATAGTGTTGCACGTATGGGATGATTCCCAGTGGCCGCGAAACTTTCCTGGAACTCTGTGAGTTGCTTTCCCCCGCCCAGGGTTGCTTGTGTAGACGCATTCATTATAAAATCGACCTAACGTGGCTAAATTCGACCTAACCCCATAGTGTAGACCAGGGCTTTGTAACACTAGCCATAGTTCTACTCAAAGAAATAGAGAACAGTCCTGACAAGCAGCCTGCCGAGCTTAAGAGAATAGCTGACATGGCCACATGCATGTCAGTGTAATGGGTTTCACAGGCTGTGTATTAATGCAAAAGATCCAGATATTCTTCCTCTACACAGCTCCTTGTTGTGCATAGTGAGAGAAACCACAGCAAGCTGCAAGCTTTCTTTCAGTGTGTTAAATCTGAAAAGTTTGTTTCAAATTCAGTGACAGTTTGAAAGCTTTTTAAACAAGCCAGAGTGCTTTTTAATTGCTGAGAAGTGCCTATTCTCAATGTGCAGAGCCTGGTAAAGAACTTGGACAAGAGAAGCATTATCATCTTAGCCAGTCAGAACAGAAGCTAGCTGACAAGTTATTTTTTATTAATGCAGATCAGATGATAAACATGCTTCATATATTGATTGTGGAAGCATAACATTTGCTGGAACACTACTAGAAATTGTAATACATCAGCCTTTAAGGCAGACGGGCAAATTTCAAATTGTTCATTAAAGTCAATTGCAAAACAAGTCTGGATTTTTAATGACTTTTTGGGGCAAATTATGTAAAGCCGTTGATGTCAATGGGTTCCATCTGGGATGAACTTGGTCCATTTAGTCTTCATTTATGCCAAATTATTTTGTATCTTATATTTGCTAATTATTTAGCACTTCACATTTTACATTCATATTTACTTGGCATTTTATTAATCACTCAGGCCATATATTGTTTTAGTAGCTTTTCAAGTGCATGGAAGCATGTAATCCTCCAAACCATTTTTTTTTCTTAAAGATCACAGCAATTTCATGATGCTTTTTATCCATATACACATTTCTTAAATAAAGGTGATTTACTGGCAAATCTCCTCAACTAGCTACATTCTTGAAAGAACAAAATCCACAGTTTTACGACCTTTGAGGATTCTAAAGCCCCTGCAAGCAGATTTACCACTTATATTTTTCATTAGTGCCTATCATAGAGCTACCTTCTGCTTAATGTGACTCCATCTCTTTCTGTTAGGACAGGAAATTTAATATTTCTCCTTGTGAAATTTTCAGCATATTTCACCTGTGGGTTACAAATTCTTATATTTTTAAGGCCAGAAGGAAGAATGAAAATAATCTTTAATCTTTACAATAAAGTTTGTACCTTCAACCAACAGACGTTCGTCCAATAAAAGATATGACCTCACCTACCTTGTCTCTCTAATATCCTAGAACCACTTGCCTACAACACTGCAAACAATTATGATAATCTTGTCTGTGTAACACAGGCCACAGAATTCAATTACCAGGTGATGGCTTATGTGAAGTGAGATGGAGATCTCAGTCAAGGTCCAGTTGGTCCAGGCCACATATCATCACCCCCACAATTGAAACCTACGTTGGCAGCCTCAGAGCTATCAAGTACTGACTGGGCATGGAGACTACAAAACTCTTGTATTGTTCACACCTCACAATTCACAAATGTCTGTATGAGAAGGAATAGTACTATTCTGAGTCCGCAAGCAGTGTCTCCTCCAGAGTAATTTTGCCCAGTAACCCTAAAATAAATGATGGGGATGTAATTATCACAGCATTTAAATATTTATTCCAACAATACTGGGCTTATTTTAGTTCATTTTATCTACAATAAGGCTAATATAAGATCTGGGGTGCTAAGAAGATTGTTTGTAAAGCACTTTGAAAATATTTAACAATAATGTTTAGCACTTAAATTGTGATTTGATTTACACACATTAAATAATCCTTGTATTACCGTTGGGATGTAGGTTGGTGGATATTGTTAACCCCACTTATACTGCTCAAACTCTGACAAATTATAATCCAAGAGCCAGTTTTCTAGGTAGGTGTTTTAAAACAAAGTATTTGAAAAACATTCCCAGAGTAAATAGAGCATATTGTGGTGTGTGAGAAAAATTTCATCTAGAAACAATTCTCTTTCCACCTAGCACTTGCTATAGTCTTTCCCTCCATCACACACAAATATTCAGTGACTCATTTCTTCAAAATACTAATGTGCAGACCAGTAAACTGAAAGACAGAGTGGCTCCCTGTGGGAATAAAGAAAGGTGAGAATAAACATTAATACAAAGGGAATGAGCCACCTATCATGCAGTGAATGTATTAACCCACTAGGAAGAATGATTGTAACTAAAACTAAAATTATGGGACACTTATTATTAAGTGAAGGACTTGACCACCTTGAGGAAAGAATATGCCTGTGATGACTAAACAAATAACAGTTCAGAGCAAGTCAGTCCAGGCCACTGTGGGGAACCCTGGACACACCATCTGCCGTGGGCAGCGCACCCTGGCAGGTGGGGACACAGGCTGGGGGCTGCTTTTGGGCCCCTGGGCCCCCGGACCTCCAACCGAGCTTACTCCTGCACTGCTGCTGGCAAAGGCACTGCCTTAAGAGCTGGGCACCTGGACAGAAGCCACTGCTCTCTCCACTCTGCCTTCAGAGTTGAGCAGCTGGAGAGCGGCAGCTGCTACAAGTTGGCTATGCTGAGGCTAAGGCAAATTTTAGAGTGGCAATAACCCTCAGAACTACCCCCTTCCTCCGCAGCGACACCTCTGCTCACTTCTGACCATCAACTACTGTTCCTGGCTCCAACTCTAGCCTGACTCTTGGCATCCGATCCTGCCTCCGATCTTCAGTTTTGATTCCTGGTTCTGACTCTGGCTCTACCCCTGGCTCTGGTATTTGGCAATTGACTCTGTTTTTGACCTGGACACCCACTCCACCCCCTGAACCTGAGTCCTGCTGTGACCACTAGGCCAGACTATCTACATCCCAATTCCTAACAAGCTGTCCAGACCGTTTGGGCCCCCTCCTTGCAGTGCTGGAATGGAGGACATGAGCCTGCCCCTACACAGTGGTCACCCTTAGCACTAGCACCACAAGAACAAGTTAACCAACTCCAGAGCAAAAATCTAGCGTTGCAGATGCATGTGACTCAACTGGTACAAGAGGTGAGGCCCCAGCGCAAACAACGTGCTCTCTCCCAGGGAGAAGTGGCTGTGCTCCTGGCTCACAGAAGACCTTCCTCCTCCAATCTAGTTCCTGCAGTCCCCCTACTCAAGGGCATAGGTGGCAACTACTGGAAGTTTAGGGGATTTTTGAATGAGTGCCGTTTGCTCTTATTACAGAGTCCTTGCACATACCCCACAAGACCAGTTGAAGGTGGGACTGGTGGTGAGCCTACTTTCAAGAGAAGCGTTGGACTGGGCTTCACTGCTCTTAGGGCAGGGCAGCCCCATTTTGACCAACTAGGACTTCTTCTTACAAGACTTCTGTGCTCTCGTCAATGGCCTTCATAGAGTCCGTAGCACTTCAGTGGTGCTGCGGAAGCTTTGGCAAGGACAGGGATCTGCCACCTCATATGCCACTCACTTTTGACCCCTGGCAGCATAGACAAAATGGAATGAGGCAGTTCAATGACACAGTTCTGGTGGGGCCTCGGTGAAGAGATGAAAGACAAGCTGGTCTGAGTCGAGATCCTCTCTTGATTGGCTACTTTCATTGACTTAGCTCTGTGCATTGATGCCTGACTGCAAGAGAGAAAGGAGGTGAAGAAGAGCGCAGATTCACCTGTGACGGCTTGGGTCACAGAAACCTCCTTGGGACTGCCACCTGATGTGCAGAGACTACCTCTGAGCCCATTTTCCATGGCAGCTTGGGACTTCAGTACCCTGTCTTGTTGAGCCAGACACGCTAGCCTGCTACACAGACCCAGATCTGAATCACGTCCCCCAAAAGCTGCAGACTTAAATGAAAACGTATTAGAAAGTGCTCATGTCTCTAGCACCCAGATACCCAGCTTCCAATGGCATCCAAACCCCAAATAAATCCGTTTTACTCTGTATAAAGCTTGTACAGGGTAAACTCATAAATTGTTCGCCCTCTATAACACTGATAGAGAGATATGCACAGCTGTTTGCTCCAGGTATTAATACTTGCTCTGAGTTAATTAATAAGCAAAAAGTAATTTTATTAAATATAAAAAGTAGGATGTAAGTGGTTCCAAGTAATAACAGATAAAGTAAATTACCAAGCAAAACAAAACAAAAACACAGAAGTTTAAGCCTGATACACTAGGAAACTAAATGCAGGTAAATCTCACCCTCGATGTTCCAATAAGCTTCTTTCACGGACTAGACTCCTTCCTAGTCTGGGCCCAATCCTTTCCTCTGGTTCAGTCCTTGTTTCAGCTCAGGTGGTAGCTAGGGGATTTCTCATGACTGCACCCCCTTTGTTCTGTTCCACCCCCTTATATAGCTTTGGCACAAGGCTTTTAAATGGAAAAGTCCCAGGTTTAAGATGGATTCCAGTATCAGGTGACATGGTCACATGTCCTATTAGAACTCCAAGCCTTCATTCTTCCCAGCCTGACTCTCAGGAAGGCTTGCAAATAAACAGAGCCATCTACAGTCAATTGTCCTGGTTAATGGGAGCCATCAAGATTCCAAACCACCATTAATAGCCCACACTTTGCATAATTACAATAGGACCTCAGAGTTATGTTTTATATTTCTAGTTTCAGATACAAGAATGATACATTCATACAAATAGGATGACCACCCTCAGTAGATTATAAGCTTTATAATGATATCTTATAAGAGACCTTTTGCATGAAGCATATTCCAGTTACATTATATTCACACTCATTAGCATATTTTCATAACATCATATGGAGTGCAACATCACACCACCCCAACACCAACACATTGACTGGGTCCAGCAAATTCACAGACTCCAGAGGCATCTGCAGGAGGATAAAGAAGCCTACAAACAGTTCACAAACTGTCATGGTGCATGCCATGAGCCAGAAGGTCTGACTCACCATTAGACACCTCAGGACAAGCTGGCCTTCCCAGAAGTTAGACCATCAGTTCCTTGGTCCATTCCAAAGGAGCAAATAGGTCAGCCCACATTTAGGCTGCAACTTCCTCAGTCCCTCCACATCCGCCCAATATTTTATGCCGCACTTCTCAAGCCCTACACTGAGAATCCCTTTCAAGATCAGTCTCAACAACCCCTCCCTCAGCCAAGTTTCAGGGCATAAGGAATATATAGTGCATGAATATATATGAATATTCACAATATATATATATATATGGTGTGTGTGTGTCTATATGAAAATATAGTGGATCAGTAACAGGTTAAAAGATGGAAACAAAGGTCAGGAATAAAATGTCAGTTTTCAGAATGGGGATAGGAAAATAATGCCCCCCCCCCACATGGTTCTGTACTGGGACCTGTGCTGTTCAACAAACTCATAAGTGACCTGGAAAAAGGGGGTGAACAGTGAGGTGTCTAAATTTGAAGACAATATAAAATTACTCAAAATAGTTAAGTCCAAAGCTGACTGCAAAGAGTTACAAAGGGATCTCACTAAATTGTGTAACTGGGCAGATGAAATTCAATGTAGATTTGTGCAAACTAATGCACATTCGAAAACAATCCCCAACTATACATACAAAATGTTTGGGTCTAAATTAGCTGTTACTACTCAAGAAAGAGCTTGGAGTCATTATGGATAATTTTCTGAAAACATCTGCTCAGTGTGCACAGCAGTCAAAAAAAACTAAATATTAGGAACCATTAGAAAAGGGATAGACAACAAGACAGAAAATATCATAACGGCAACTTATAAATCTATGATATGCCCAAATCTTGAGTACCGTGTGTAGTTCTGGTCGCCCCATCTCAAAAAAGATATATTAGAATTGGAAGAAGTACAGAGAAGGGCAACAAAAATGATTAGAGAACAGCTTCCCCATGAAAGAGATTAAAAAAAGACTGGAACTGTTGAGCTTAGAAAAGAGACAACTAAAGGGGGATATGATAGAGATCTAGAAAATCATGAATGGCGTGGAGAAAAAGTATTATTTACCCCTTCACATAATACAAGAACCAAATTAAATTAATATGCAACATGTTTAAAACTAACAAATGGAAGTACTTCTTCACACAATGCATAGTCAACCTGTGGAACTCATTGCCGGGGTATGTTGTGAAAGCCAAAAGTATAACTGAGTTAAAAAAAGAATTAGATAAGTTCATGGAGAATAGGTTCATCAATGGCTATCAGCCAAGATGGTAAGGGAAGCAACCCCATAAATCTGACTGCCAGCAGCTGGGACTGGACAACAGGGGTGGATCATTCAATAATTGCCCTGTTCTGTTCATTCCCTCTGAAGCATATGGCACTGGCCACTGTCAGAAAACTGGATATTAAGCTAGATGGACCATTGGTCTGAGCAAGTATGGCTATTCTTATGCAATCCTCTATTCCTGCCTGCGGTGAGGTTGTCTCCAATACCTCATGGACTGGGAAGGTTATGATCCCAAGGAACAATCCTGGGAGCCCATGACTCATGTCCATGCCCCACAAGCTAGTGAAAATGTGTCACCAGGATGATCCAAAGAAGCCAGGCCCAGTACTGCCCCAGAGGCGAACACACCTGAGGGAGCATGGGTGTGGGTCTAGAACCCAGATCTGTGGGCACCCTGGATCTCGGACACACCTGCATTGACCCAAGGGAGATGAGCAAAGTAGCATCTTGCCAATTGTGGAAGATCATCCCCCACAGGAAGTCTTTTCAGAGCACCCAAGGTCTGCAGTCACCTGATTGGCGCAGCCTTGAAACTTAAGCCTGGATGGGCCATCTGAGTAACTGTACAGACTCCCTGCTGCTGCAGCAGACCCTGCTCTTGCCTGCCTCCTGCAACCTGCATCAAATCTGGTTCCTGACCTGCTCCTGGCTCTTGTTTCGCTCCTGCCCTCACTCCCAGCTCCCACCTTGCTCCTGCTCTGTGCCTGATCCTTGCCTCTCCTCTGGTTCCTGCTCATGTGCCTCATTCCTGACCATCGGCTACCCGGCCTGGCTCTGACCCCAGCCCTGACTTTTGATTCTGACTCTGACTCAGGCTCAGTCCTTGGCTCTGGCATTTGTCATCTAGCCCTGGCTGAGGGTCTGATCCTGAGCTTTGATTTCTGGTTCTGACTCTGGCTCTACCCCTTTCTCTGGTATTTGGCAGCTGAGCCTGGTTCTGACCCCCCCCACTTCCATTGCCTAATCCACCCCCTAGAAAAGACTCCTACTCTGACCATTTGGCAAGACTGCCTATATTCAGTTCCTACCATATTAGCATACTCAGCTCATCCGTTCTTTGGGGCAGGGAATGTTTTTCTTGTCTGTGCAGCACTTAGCACAGTTGGGCCCCGATTTCTGGTTAGGGCCTCTAGGGCACCACTGTAATGCTGCTAACAAAATAGAATGAAAAAAACCATTGAGATTTTATGGATTATCTTGAACATTCTGTTTATTTCAAATGCCATGTTCATATGTCTGTGTCTGCTTTATCCAAACTCTAAAATAATTACAGTACTTCAGCTGGAGGAAAGACAAATATAGACACATGGTTCCCCAAGGACAGTTAGGATTTCTTTACATTACTGAGCTCTGTAATGAGCTGGCATTGTGAATATCAAGAACTCCACATGTGGTGATCATACACACTGCTTTTATGAGTCTCTCTGCAGAGAAAAGCTCCCAGGTGAATGCTCAAGCTGTCAATCTCAAGTGCACATTGAAAGCTTCAGCAATCTGGCCTTCTCTAAGAACATCTGCTTTTCCTGTGCTAATATTTATCAGTCACACACAATGCAATTCACATTTCCAAAATTGAGACTAGTGAATTGGAACTGAGACATATCTATCTGTTCACTATGTTGTCTCTGAAATCCTAATAGTCAGACAGAGGCTAAATCAAGCTGCTATTTACAATAGGATCTCTCTCAGGGCTGGTCTTCACAGCAAAATTAACTCGAGTTATAATTCAAGTGTTGCCTCTAGTCCAGCCATCCACAAACAAAAATCTCTAGCTTGAGTGTGGTGGCACTTTAAACTCAAGCTAGCTGGCCTGTCGGGGGGAGAGCCTGCCTCCTGCAACCTGCAACAAATCTGGTTCCTGGTCTGCTCCTGGCTCTTCTTTCGCTCCTGCCCTCACTCCCAGCTCCCACCTTGCTCCTGCTCTGTGCCTGATCCTTGCCTCTCCTCTGGTTCCTGCTCATGTGCCTCATTCCTGACCATCGGCATTGAATGATGCACAAACTACTGCATGCTGTATGGATGTAGCTAGACTCTACTTGAATGCTGATAGTCTCTCCCCTCCTCCCCCCAGTGCCTTCTCAAAATTTCCTCAGGGCTTTTCTTTTTAATACCTACCCACTTCCTGTTCCAGACTGGATGTTCCCTCCAAACAGTGCAAATAAACCTGTTCAGTGTTCAGACCCCTGTAACACTTGCATAGCTCTCCTGCTGCACTTGTACACACAGGGCCAGCTCTGGCTTTTTTGCCACCCCAGGCAAAAAAGCCTCCCGCTGCCCCCTGCCCCCCCCCGGCGGGGAGCGCGGCAGGGGAGGGGGCCGAGCCCGGCCACGGCCCCGCTCTCCCTGGCCGGCCGAAGCGCCAGGGGAGGGCGGCAAGCCCTCTGCGACTCTGCTCTCCCCGGAGGCCGAAGCGCTGGGAGGAGGGCGGAGAGCCCGGCCGGGGCCCCGCTCTTCCCGGCCGGGGAGCCCGGTCGGGGACCCGCTCTCCCCTGCTGGCCAGAGCGCCAGGGGAGGGTGGCGAGCCCGCCACGGCTCCGCTCTCCCCGGCAGCCGGAGCGCCGGGAGGAGGGCAGCGAGCCCGGCGGCGGCCCCGCTCTCCCTGGGTCAGCACCGGCCCACTCCAGGTGCCGCCCCAAGCGGGCTGGTGCCTGGAGCCAGCCCTGTGTACACATCAGATGGCACCCAGGAGAGCATGCAGCTAGCTGGTCTGAGATGGACACCAAAGTTCTTGTGAAACTTGGGGTGAAGGCAGCAAGAGCTATGATTTCAGGTCCAGGACCAGAAATCGAAAGTCTGGTAAGGCTGATCTCCGTGGAGGTAGCTGAGGAAGGGACCAACTGGACTGGACCTCAGTGCCAGGAGAAGATAAGTGATCATCTGTGAAAAGTTTGGTTTAAGTGTCTTGACTAGCATCACATAGGCACTCTGTTGCAGCAGGGATAGACTCTAATTCTCCAGGGCAGCATTCAACTGCCTTAACCATGAGACTGACATTTCTCTTCCTGCTGTCTTCTGCTTTATTCAGTACACACCTTCAAACTTCTGCAACAAACCCGGCAGGGGTTCTATGGACAACAGTCCCATTTACTACACAACCCTGTTTCATAAGAACAGCCATACTGGGTCAGACCAAAGGTCCATCTAGCCAGTAACCTGTCTTCCAACAGTGGCTAATCCCAGGTGCCCCAGAGGGAATGAACAGAAGAGGTAATCATCAAGGGATCCATCCTGTCGCCCATTCCCAGCTTCTGGCAAACAGAGGCTAAGGACACCATCCCTGCCCATCCTGGCTAACAGCCATTGATGCACCTATCCCCAATGAACTTATCTAGTTCTTTTTTGAACGCTCTTATAGTCTTGGCCTTCACAACATCCTCTGGCAAGGATTTCCATAGGTTGACTGTGCATTGTGTAAAAAAATATTTCCTTTTGTTTGTTTTAAATCTGCTGCCTATTAATTTCATTTGGTGACCCCTAATTCTTGTGTTATGTGAAGGAGTAAACAACACTTCATTTACTTTCTCCACACCAGTCCTGATTTTATAGACCTATCATATCCCCCCTTAGTCGTCCCTTTTCCAAGCTGAAAAGTGCCAGTCTTATTAATCTTTCCTCATATGGAAGCCGTTCCATACCCTAATCATTTTTGTTGCCCTTTTCTGAACCTTTTCCAATATATCTTTTTTGAGATGGGGCAACCACATCTGCATGCAGTATTCAAGATGTGGGTGTACCATGGATTTATATAGAGGCAATATGGTATTTTCTGTCTTATTATCTATCCCTTTCTTAATGATTCTCAACATTCTGTTATCTTTTTTGACTGCCGCTGCACACTGAGTGGATGTTTTCAGAGAACTATCCACAATGACTCAAGATCTCTTTCTTGAGTGGTAACAGCTAATTTAGACCCCATCATTTTATACCTATAGTTAGGATTATGTTTTCCAATGTGCATTACTTTGCATTTTATCTCCAGAACAGGCCCACCCTGTATACTGAATGAAGCAGGGGGTCCTCTAGGAAAAAATAGTATGTGATCACGTAATTAAAGACTGTATCATAATGCAATACACATAAGGGGGGGGCGAATTAAGGTTGCACAGCCAACTAAATACATACTCTCCTGGTATGAAATTTCTTTCATCTTCATTTTGTGTTAAACCCTTTAGGTGATTTTTGGTAAATATACAAGGCAATGGGCCAATTTGATAAAGAGGAGTCTATTTGGAGGTGGCTTAGTATTGTATGCTGTTACTAGAGCTGCTTGGGACTTTTCCGCCAGACTTTTCCTACAAAAAATGCACTTTAAAAAAAAAAAAAAAAAAAACACTTCTCCTAGGGAAAACTGAAATGACTGCTGCCCGGCTGCCTGCCTGGGAGACTCTTGTCAGTTTCTAGCCCCACAGCAAAAGAAGGAGAGGTAGGGATGCTGAACACTCTGGTTCTCTCTCTTTGGCAGCCAGGCTGGAAGAGAGGCAGGGAAGTGAAGAGCCAGGGTGTTCAGTTTCCTGGAAGGCTCTTGTCAGTTTCACTTTCTGCAGAAGATGGGCAGCCAGCAAATTCTATTTCAGTTCTCCCAAAATGGAATTTTTCTGGAAATCCCTATCCATGAAAAAAAAAATTGCATTGGACTTTTTGTACTGATTCAGGATGAAATTTTATTGTAAAACCTGAAATTTTTCACAGGAAGGGATTTCAATTTCCCAGCCAGGTCTATTTGATGTAAGCACTTTCTCCTTAAGCAGCATCTATCTAGCTAATTCTCATTTTTTACAGGAACACAGTAGTTGCTATTCTGAATCAGACCAGTAGTCCATCTAATCTGACAGAGGCCAGGACAAGATAATACAGAGTATGGTGTAAATAACAGCAAAATGGGCAACTGTGGACTAACCTGCTCTTTCTTCCTAATCTCAGGCAGTTGTGGGTTGATTCACGTGCTGACGTATGAGAGTTTATATGCCTCATACCTTTTAATTCAGTTATGTGACTGTGGAGATATTTATTATCCATATAAATGTCTCATCTTTTTTTTTTCTTTAAATCCCGTGTATGAAGCTCTTAGCCTCAACAATATTTTGTGGAGAGGAGTTCCACAGGCTAATTAAATGATGTGTAAGTATTTCCTTTTATCAATATTGAATTTGTTGCCTTTCAGTTTTATTGACTGTCCTATAATGTACACAGTTCTTGTATTATGAGACACCGTAAACAAGAATGCTTGCTTAACCCTCCCTAAATCATTCATTATCTATCATTCCCTCTTCTCTCTCAAATACACAGTCCTAATCTTTTCAGTCTGTCCTCATATGGAGGTTCTCTCTTTCATTTGATCATTTTTCATCACCTTCCTTTTAACCCCCTTAATATCCTTTTGGAGATAGGGGATTGTGTTCATTTCTGGTCACCCTACACTATGATGTATGTTCGTTACTATGCAGTAGTCCATAATACATACACTATGAAGTATGTCTCCTACCATCCAGTTCATGAAATAGCATTAACAACAACTACATCCATCCTCCGCCATCCCCGATATGGAAGTCAAGTGCAATGGCAGTAGCAGCTAGTGGAAATTAAAAGCAGCCTTGAATTACCTGGTTTTCAAAGACCCACACTCAAATGCTTTGGGCCCATAGTTGGAGAAAGAAAGCAAAAAGAAATCTATTTTAGGACCTTTTCTCTACATAGCAGCAGTGTACCCTTCACCCCTAACACTTTGGGGATTTGATTTTATATTGTGCCTAATTAGCTAGCAAGACAATAATTAAATCAGCTAGAATTTCACCATAGCACCCTTCCTAATTAACCCAGTGCTAAATAACTGACATTAATTTGTCAAATCTTAACAGTTACTTGAAAACAATCTCTGTGAAACAAATGGCAGGAGCAATGCTAGCATCTATTTTCGAAATTGGAAGAGACCCAACATCACAGTCCAAGCTTCATTTATGGTGTCATAACAGAAGAGTGAGAGCAAATGAAGAGCTCACTAGCATCAATTAAATTGTAATTTATTTGCAGTACAGTTGTTCATTAACATGTTGCAATTGTTGTGAAAGTCGTGTGTGTAAAATTCAGACTGGAGTTTTGATGCCCTCTCCAGCAAGAGAGTGGAAAATGTTTCTTAATTTAAAAAACTAGTGAGGCAGCTATAATGTGATTACATGGCACGCAAGTTTCCCACCCAGCTCTGCTATGGAACCTCAATACTGATCCGTGACACACAAAAAATTCCAGTCCTTGGTTTCTCTTGATCAGAGACTGACAAAATACCAACCTCTATGGTAATTTTCTAATGTGGACAAACATCTGTTCAAGACAAGGGGGCTGACCTCTGCTTTGTGTAGCCATTTAGGGCCTAAATCAGGAAGCACCTAAACACATGCTTTAGCCCATCCCTGTTCAGCTGACCACTCATGTGCATAATTAAATAGGGGTGGACTGTTCACACCTATGTAAACTGAGCACAAAGTGGGTATAAAATACTATTGCTCTGACTTGGGAGCATTTACACACACTTTACCCATTTAAATGACTACCCAAGGAAAAAATGCAGTGTTTTGCTCAATTAAAGACTGCAGGATTTGGCCTTAGCAACCTAAGCCAAGATATGAGTCCATGTCTCTAGGGATGAAAGGGTAATGCATTATCAATTATGTCGTTTAGGCTCAATTATGAGTAATATTAACTTACCCCCCTTGTTATATATTAGTATTCCAGCAGTGCCCCAATTTACTAAGGGCTGAGCATACACACCGAGATACAATCCCTACCCTTACAGTCTTTGAAAACAAGCAACAGACAAAGCATGGGAGAAATAGATACAGTCAAGGTATATTCAAGCTTTTTATATACTCTATGGATTATATGCATTATATACTTTGGGGGGAGGGGTGCTTTCTCTTAAGCAAATATTCCTGACTCCTGCCAACCTGTCCATTATTAGTTGGATAAATTTCTTGTACAATATCTGTATGTATTTAATAGAGAAAAAAGAACAATTATTCTAATTCAAGTGACTTCAAACTCTTACCAAAAAAACAACAACTCAGCTCCTCGTCAATCTTCCCTGCATTACATACATGTAAACAGCAACAAGAAAGCAGAAGAAAAGATTGAAATCAAGATCCAAGTTGATTCATCACAACACTCCTTCAGAAAAACAGAACAGGTGCTTTTCCACAATATTAAGGCTGTACAAAACCCCTGGGTTTCAATTTAGCCAGCTGAGGAACAATAAATCAAGTTGATTCCAGTCCGTTCCCAGTCTTCACCAGGGTTTTTTGTGGAGTGTTGGGTTCATCCAGTCAAAACATGTACAAATACCAGATGAACCTGGAGCAAACTCAAGTGAAATTCACCACACTGTTTTCCCCACATGTGGATCTCCTACCTCCCAAAAGGAGTGTCATATGCACAACAGACTCCAAGACTCTTCTCTCCCTTTCTACATAGCATCCTGCCCCCAGCGGTCCCCAAGCCTGCTCCTTTAAGTGAATTCTGCTGGGAGCTAAGGACATGCCTCCAACTCCTGAATCTTCACAGAAAGGCCAGCTAACCTGCTCCCTCCACACCAAGACCCATATACTTGTGAGGAGATGTGTGCTGTTTCTTTAAATCTGTAGTGGGAAGCTAGGCACATGGTGCTCGGGAACTTACAGTTCTAGGCAGAAGCTCTCCAGTGAAGCAGACCAAAATCTGATTTATGTTGGTGAGGCACTCAGGTTCTATGATGAAAGGGGTTATGTACAGATCTAGACAGTATACCTGCCAGCCTCTCCTAGCAAAAACACTGTAGATTTAAATTTTGCTAAATTTGCTTGGATTGGTGCAAATTTGCATACATTTAACTAGACTTTGTCTAGACTGGGAATTTGCCTGATTACAGCTATCAGGGTAGCAGTATCAGTGTAATCCTTAGTGTAGGCAGGCAAAGAGGCCATTATCCCAGGTTTTCAGGGAAGGGTAAACACCAGTGCAAATAGCGGCATTGCCTGTCTACACTGAGGGTTGCACTGGTGCAGCAACACCAGTCTATACTCTATCCGCAGTCTAGACAGAAGCGCACAAAAAATACCCCATGAATTAATCTCCTCCCACCCACCCCCAATTCCACACCCCCACATATACCCTTCCTCCAGTGCTAATATGCCCCTCAGGCTTCAGAACTAATTGTAACCCCATCACACAGTTCTCTGCTCACCACTGGGGCACTTCCTCGTGGCTGCATCTGGGGAGTAGTTCTGCCTAGTCTGGTCCCGCCTTCTGTCTCTCGCTTGCGCTGCGTCCCCTCTCACGCTCCAGGAGTTACAGGGCTTCTTTGTGACTCAGGATGCTCCTTCTTCATGGCTTGGCCCTCTGGCCAGGTCATTGTAGTTTTCCCTTTCTGAGGTATCAAAGCCCATTGGGCAACCGTTTCAGGGAGTTTTCATCTCCAATGCCCAGACTGTGCCATTTCCCCAGTGACTGGTAGGGGAACCCAGACCCACCCATTATTCCACGTTCCAGCTCAAGGACCCATGAACCAGCGAGCAGCCAATGTCTGCACCATCCCCAACCTTGCTGCCCTTTCCCTGAGCCTTTAAGGCTTCCACTCCACCATCCCATTGGGTAAACCCTTCTTTCAGGGCCAGCATCCCAGGGCTTCTCCTTTGTCCATGGGTTTCCTCCTTTCCCTCTCTAAGCACAGTAAAAGTGACAGCTGGCATTCACACTGCAGACTCCTTCTATCCTCACTTCCTGGCTTATATTAGCTTGGCCTGCTCCTGACCAGCCGGGCTCCATCCTCAATCAAGCCTATCAAGCTTAATTCTCCTTCAGGTGTGGCCTATCAGGTTATTTAATCCCTCCTGGGCCACATTAACCCTTTCTGGGATAATGTGGGGTGAACACCCCATCACAGCCCCCCACGCCCACCTCTTCAGATTCTGCTGTTGCCACTTCCTGCCCCTTTGCTTTGCTCAACTTCTTCCCTACCTGTTCTGCTCCTTCCCTCCCCTCTTTGCCCTGGTTGAGGGCAGCTGGGAGTCTGTCACCCCTCCCAGCACAAGGGGTGGAGGCTGGGCCAGGAAAGAGTTTTAGTCCTCCACCCCAGCTCTGGCAGGGGGCAGTTCTGGGAACCAGAGGGGAAGAACCAGGAGCAGGAGGGCTAACTGCTTCAGGAGAGCCCCCAGCCCTTTGGGGAATGGGGGAAAGTGCTGTCCACTCCTTGTGATCAGCAAGGAAGAAGGCTTCAACATAATGAGCGGCTCTGATTGGCTGCCTTCCCCACGCCCCCACCTCCACAGCCAAACAGAAGAGATTTCTGTGTTGCCTGACAGGTTTCTCCCACAGAAGCAGAATAGTCAGAAAACCCATTGCCTATGGAGAAAACCGATAACATTGGCAAGGCTGAGATAGCTAATCCTAGGTTTCAGAGTAGCAGCCGTGTTAGTCTGTATCCGCAAAAAGAACAGGAGTACTTGTGGCACCTAGAGACTAACAAATTTATTAGAGCATAAGCTTTCGTGGACTACAGCCCACTTCTTCGGATGCATAGCTAATACTGTTTCCCTTAGTCCAGCAGTTCTCAAACTGTGGGTTGGGACCCCAAAGTGGATTGCAACCTGGTTTTAATCAGGTTGCCAGGGCTGGCTTTAAACTAGCTGAGGCCCCAGGCTGAAGCTTGAGCCTCACGGCCCAGGGCCAAAGCCAAAGCCCAAGGGCTTCAGCCCTGGGTGGTGGGGCTCAGGTTACAGGACCCCCACCTGAGGCTGAAACCTTTGGGCTTCAGCTTCGGCCCCCCCACTCGGGGCAGTGGGGCTCAGGCAGGCTCAGGCTTCAATCTCCTCTCCTGGGCTCGTGTAATAATTTTCGTTGTCAGAAGGGGGTCGCGGTACAATGAAGTTTGAGAACCCCGGCCTTAGTCTAATAAAGTTCTTTATTCTGTGTGGTTCTCTACCACTGGCACAGGACAGAGTGTCAGAAGTTGTTTCATTTTAATCCATCATAAATAAGAAGAAAAGAAAATGCCAATGTTCAACCCTCCCTATGACTTTCAATGAGACAAATCCATGGAATACAAGGAGCGCTTTACCAAATCCCAAACCACCACGAGGCTTAGCACAGACGGCAGCGGATTACAGGTGGGCTCTTTAATTTATACAATGAGGAAGGAAGCTGAAAACATTCATAAAATCACTTGCCTTCATAAAGGATGGAGATCGGAATTTTAGCAACAATATCATAGTTCTTCTTAAATTGGTTTAATCTTTAAAAGTAATGTCATACACAAACAGTTGTGTTTTGACCAAAGCATGAAGAGGTCCTGAGAAAATATGAAAAGCAATATAATGACCCTATTATGAACAAGCACAGCATTGTGCCTAGTTATTAGTAGACCTCAAAACACTTTATAAAGGAGCTAATTTTACAGCTGGGGAAACTGAGGCTCACAGTGGTGAAGCAGCTTGCTCCACGTAACCCGCCACACCCAGGAATATCACGCAAGTCTGCTGAGTGCTAGTCCAGTGGGCTACCCACCAGCCACAGTACCGCCCCACGTAAGGGTTCATCTAAACATAGAGATTTTAAACAAGGAACTTGCAGAAAAATTACAGTTAACATCTGAGCTAACTCTAGAACCAACAGCACACTTGGCACAGGAGTCTGAGCTAGTGAAAATGCAAGGCAGTTGACAAGAAAATAATGGATACATCTGTAGTGCCAACTCTTCTGATTGGATTGCAAGTCTCACAACATATGGTGTTTTTCCGAGGGCCTCAGCTCCTGGAGTCATGTGAGAATCTCAGCTTTCATGTTTTAAAAAGCAAGTTTTCTGCCCTTATGATTAGGCAGAAAAGCTTGAAAATGTGACTGCTACAGGCAGTATAAGCAGAAGGCAAATAAAAAGAACTCAAAATTAATTACTTTATAAAATCTCGTCATTTTCAAGGAAACCTTATGAATTTCAGGGAACTGACTCATGATCTTTGAGCACCTGGAGTGAAAGAGAAGCACCATAATCATTGCTTTTAAGAGCAATAGGTTCTTGGGGAGAAATGTGACAATTGTGACAAGGGAGAACACAGGATAGATGGGATCTGCCTAATCAGTAGACGAATATGCAGGAACAGTAAGTTAAAAAAGGCATTGTGAAAGCAAAGGAATGAGGGAAGTCACCCTAGGAAGAGTGAGTGATGTTCCTGGGAACTGTGTCCAAAACATTCATGAACAGGCTTGCACTGGTAATCTCAAGGTGTGCGATGCAGCTGTTATTGTCACAAGCAGGACGTGGGTGGTCTGACCTAGTGCTCACAGCTGGAGTTGGGAGTCAGGCCAGGCCAGATGCCAAGAGGTCAGAGTCCGAGACAGGCCACAGGGCAGACTGAGAGTCAGATGTCAGGAGGCAGCCAAGGTCAGAAGCTGGGACTGGACAACAAGGGATGGATCACGCAATATAATGCCCTGATCTGTTTACTGTCTCTGAAGCATCTGGCACCTGCCACTGCCAGAAGACAGGATACTGAGCTAGGTGAACAATTGGTCTGACCCATTATCGCCGTTCTTATGTATCTTGATAATGTCAAGTACAAGAGCACAAGCCACTCATATTGTTAATAAGCCGTGACTACCTAGACAAGGTTCCCTTTACAGTAGTGTAGTCGAGGGTGAAGTTGGGTAGTTTACCCTCTTCTCATTTGGGGGACATGGAGTTTACTTTAGGTTAGTTTATTCACTTTTTTTTTTTTACCACTACACCACTGACCCTTTAGGGTACACCTACACAGTAAGCACAGCCCATGGCAGTGAGCCTCCAAGTCTGTCTGGGTCAACAGACTTGTGCTTGCAGGGCTCATGCTATCAGGCTAAAAGTAGCTGTGGAGACATTGCAGCTTGGGCTGGAGCTCAGGCTCTGAAGCCTGGAGAAGGAGGCAGGTTTCAGAGCCCGAGCTCCAGCCCGAGCCACAACGTCTACATAGCTATTTTTGGTGTGGTAGTGCGAGCCCTGCTATCCTGAGCCTGTTGACGTGGGCTCAGAGACTCGCTGTCATGGGCTATGTAGACATCCCTTAGATGCCAGACGTGGTTCATGGACCAAGGAAATTACAAGTATTGTTGCTACCATATTTAGGAGCCCTATAGGTCATCTAGAGTCTCAAAAAGCTCGGGATGATATGGAAGCACATGTGGATGGCATTTTGAGAGGCCTTTAGCTCCAGCTGGGTAAATAACAGATTTTTCAGTTCATTGGCAATTTCAAAAACTCAAAGACAAATTTAGTTTCTGGACAAACCAAAAACTAACCTTTTCAAAACATGTGGGGAATGTTAACATTGAAAAAATTGTTTCAGGTCAAACTAAACATTTTGCTTGCCCTGAAATGAAACATTTGATTTTCAGCATTTTAAAATGTGTTTGAATTTTTTTAAATTAAATTAAAGGAAATTTTTCAATAAAATGTCATTTCAAACCAAACATTCAAAACATTTCATTTTGAAAATGTCAAGACAAAATGTTTTGATTTTTTCAGAATTTTTTTCATTTTTTAAAAATAAACAATTTGGTGAAACTGACACAAAGCCATGAAATGTTTCTGTGTTGCTGCATCTGCAGCTTTCACCCAAAAAAATTTGGTCAAAAAAAATGTCTCCCTGCTCTACTGCCAGCCTCACCATAGAAATTAGAAATGACTGAAATGGCCACTAATCCTAACATACAAACACGAATAGTATGAAAGTTTACAAGATATGGTTAGGTCAGTTACTTAAGTGGAGTATCAGTGAAATTATGAAACCCCAAATGGGCTGATCTCACAATGAAACTCCAAGCCATGCAGACTTTTGCAAGGTTTAAGGTTTCATTATAAATATTTCATATTACTATAATATTGCCAACTTATATAATACTTAAAACTGTAAAATTTCCATCCATTTTTCCATTTAGTACAATGGTTTTCAACCTATGGTTCACAGACCCCAGTGTGTCCACAGACTATGTCTACGATTTCCAAAGGAGTCTGCGCCTCCATTTGGAATTTTTTAGGGGTCCGCAAACAGTGCCGGATTAAGGTATAAACTAACTAAACTATAGCTTAGGGCCTTGCAATATGAGGGGCCTCTAAAAAAGAAAAAACTGACTCCTTGTCAAATTTTATCAAAATCAGTTGATAAAGGAGATATGGGGAAAGAAGATTCTAGAGAGAGAGAGAAATTTTTGTTCAAATATAACAAAAATATACACGTGGCTACAGAAATACCCTTACCCTACTCCCACCCTTCATTAATTGTTCATTATTGACAGGCAGGAGGCCAGGGTTGGGAAAAAAGCAATCATTACACTTGTAAAATTAGTATTTCTACGAGTAAGTCTGCTATCAGTCTCCTAAGGCAGCATTTTGTTGGCCAGCTGCTACTGGTAAAATTCTGACCGTTCCTTCATAACTTATTTAAACAAATAGATAATCTCACTGCCAATAAAATTGGGGAAAATGTGAGGTCGGAGACGGCGGTGTCGTGAAGCAGTCAGTCCGGCCAAGCTCATACTCCTGTGCTAGGAGTTCTTTCTTCTTTTGATCTGTACATGCGTACAATTGTGTATTTTAATGCTCACGCCCCTTTCAGCTTCATGTGCTATCCATGCTTCACATGATTGAGTTTGCAGGTGATCGTCTTATGGACTTGGTCGAGTGGACCTTAAGGAAGATAAATTTGTGTTGGCTTCCCTCCGTCAGTTTCAGGAACCTTCACAGTAAATATCAGAAAGTGTTAACGAAAGGATAAATGAGGGTTCTGAGAGAAGTGAAGGAAGATATACATATGTATCAAAATATTCTGAGTACTTGGTGAGCAAGTTATTTCAAACTATCTGCATATATGATTTCTAGGCTATTAAAACCTCTAATATTCATTTTATTTGCTTGAATATAGGCTAGTTTTTCTCACTTTCACAATGCCTGTCTAGAGATTACCAGTCTTTTTTTCTGGTAAATTCTTTCTTTCCCTTTCCCACATATAGCTTGTTGTCACTCTGTGTGTCCGAGGTGTTTACTCGAGATTAATTAGTGGTCCTGGGGGAGACAGAGGATAGAGAAGCGAATGCAAAGAGAGATGTCTGCCTAGAAAAAAGACTGGGATTTTCTGCTCGGCGGGTTTGGAGCACACAAGATAATATTTTATTGTAGGTAGCATGCTTTGTAAAAATTCTTATGTGGACTGATAAATCACATATCATATGCATAATACATTATATTTTTATAGTATGGCAAAAGAAAAATCCCAACAATTCATTGTTTCATAGCGAAAATTGAATCAGAATAAACATTTGTAAATATATTTTATATATAGTCTGGATAAACTTTGTATTTCCTTAACAAAATTAATCAAACGTTTTTTCATTTGTTCATATGTAAAGAAAGATAATTTTCCTTATTCATGGTGTAAAAAAAATTATATATCCTCTCTTGTTTTTCTGTGAGAACATAGACAAAATAGCACTAACTTTTGCAGAAATAACCTGGTAAAATAACACAGGTTTTTGACACATATATATATTAATAAAAATATTATTCATTGTTGTATAGATATATAAATATCAATATCACAGTTTAGATGCCCCAACAGAAAATAAAATAAAAATTTCCTGAGAACTCTTCTAGTAAATTGTATTATTTACTGTATTTTTTAATTTTGTATTTTTATATTGTATTTACTTGTACCTTACTTACATATGCAATTAGTTTGAAGAATGTGTCTAAAATTTATTTCTGTCATGATATCATCGTTATAGAGAGGGCTGCTGAAAATGAAGATTATTATTCTATTTTTACAACTTTACCTTTGTATACATGCAAATATAAATTCATTTTTACGATATGGGGCCTCTTACACTTGACATAGCTTAGGGCCTCAGAATATCATAATCCAGCCCTGTCTGCAAATGAAAAAAAGTTGAAAACCACTGGTATAGTACCGTACATTAATAGACATGAATCTGGAATAAAATGGGTCTGCTTTGCCACTAGGTGGCACTCAAGATCCATAAATACTGAATAGGAGCAAAGGCAGATACACAGAAAATGCACCTTCTATAGAAAAATTAAAACAAAAACAAAAAGCATCCAGCCTCTTTTTGATTTTCAGTAAAACTTCACACATTTTCTGCATCATATTCACATTGTCACACATCCAAGACAACAAACTCAGATGACTGAAGACAATCTTTCTGGAAGAAAGCTTCCTTATCAGACTTAACTGAATGTGCAGTTGGGTAAGACAGATAGCACAAAAGATTTGCAGGAATCAATAATCTGCTATCTCCTGTCACTTGAGGTATGGTTGCCAAGTAGAAGCATTTAGGATAAGGCTGCAGTGGAGGCCTGAAATCCTTACACATACTCAGAGAACAATGTTTCAATTGGAAGAGTTATAATAGAAGACAATTATAACCTATTGTCTCTGGCAATAGCCATATGGGAATGAGGAGAAGACAGCTGATTGATTTCCCCCGGCCTCCACCCCCAACACTGAAATAATGTAGAGAGGAAAGGAGTTATTCAGTAATTTATCTATCTGTCTATGTATATCTGATGTGCAATTGTGGTATCTGCACATCACTTATACCAATTTATCCTTTAAAAATAGTTTTATGTTTGTCTCTGCTTAAGTTCAAAGGAGAAAAGCTTAATTTATGTTGCCTGAAAATATCAGTGAGGACAAGCCCTTAGAGAAAGGATTGGACAATTATATGGATAACAAGAATGTTCACCGAGGAGTCCGGTGGCACCTTAAAGACTAACAGATTTATTTGGGCATAAGCTTTCGTGGGTAAAAAAAAACCACTTCTTCAGATGCATGGAGTGAAAATTACAGATGCAGGCATAAATATACTCACACATGAAGAGAAGGGAGTTATCTTACAAGTGGAGAACCAGTGTTAACAAGGCCAATTCAGTCAGAATATTCAGTTATAGTACTAAGGATTATTTTTTCAAGTTTGGAAAGGATACAGACCCTCCTGCATCAGGACATAAAACAACCTCCAATTTATGAGGTTAAGAAGAAATTTTCCCTGTAGCCCATGTTATTCCATAGCTGTCTGCTGCAGTTTGTTGCAGCCATTTTTGGCCACTGATAGAAACAATATGGTGAACTGATGGATCAATGGTCTGATCAAGCATGGTAATTCCTATGGTGCTAAATGCAAACACCAAGCAAAATAATGCCTGTTATCTATGGCCACCGTGGGGGCTCTAAATTCTTGGCCATTGTAAATGGTGACCTCTTTATAACGTGGCGGGGAGGGGAAGCATTTGGACAACTTTCACCTATCTGAAAAGTTAAAATAATAAAATTCTTTTTTCTTCACCTTAAAAGACAAACTCCTAATCTTGAAGCAATTTACTTCTCCAGCTCCCTTTTCAAGGTGATAGCAATACATTTCACATGCTTGACAAATATGTGGATGCTTAGAAACACACAGTAGCCATACTATTCCGGAGTCTTAGGGTGACATTCTGCACTGCACAGCACAGAGCTTCCTCGCAGCCTAGAGGGAGGAAGGGTTAAAGTAGCTTAAGGCACCTTTGCATCCTCTTGATCCTGGAAAGGCCCCCAGCATAACCTAGACCTAGAGGCTTCTTTAAATTACAGAAACCTTCCTGAGCTGTCCTATGGGCTGTGGCACTGCCTAGAATTCCCTCAGCCTACATGCAGAGGCCTCAGCCGTGACACAGCCTGCCTGGCCCCAGCCCCAGGGCTTGAGAAGAGGTCCTCAGGAGCAAGCCTTAAGGCTGTCTTCCACAGTACTTGCACATGCAGAATTCTCTTCCAGCCAGATACAGGGCGTTAGGGCCCCTTTAGGCTGCTTAAGCCATTTTACATGGCTGTGGTGCACTTTACACACCTCATACTAAACCAGAGCAAGGCATGGAGCAGTACTGGGTCAGGAAGGCCTCGCCTCTAAGCATAAGCAGGGTATGCTCTAGATGGAGGGACAGTTTAAAAGGGCATTGGTAGTAGGGTGACCACCTTTTCAAAAGGCAAAAGTGGAACACGTGCAGGAACCCCGCTCCCCTTTGTGGCCCTGCCCCTGCTCCTCCTCTTCCCCCAAGGTCCCACCCCCTGCTCCTCCTCTTCCCCTGAGGCTCCACCCCCTGGCCAAGCCAGAAGCCGGAATCAGCCCATGGTAAAGACCTGCCCAGGGAGCCCAGGCCACTGTGGGGAACCTTGGACCCTCTACCTTCCCTGAGCGGGGGGCAGGGTGCCTGAGAACAGCCCCCAGCTGTGTCCCTGCCCCTGTACAAGAAACCAACAAGCTGATTATGGCAAAGTTAGAGGGAAATTGATATATTTTGCAAAAAATAATTGTTTTAATAAAGCATTATACTACCTCACAAGGCCAATTTGCTACCTTGACCACTTTACAAATTTGTTGTACCTCTTTTCCCCTTGGTTTGTCTGCTTTTTAGCTGGCAAGTTCTTCAGAGCAGACGCCAGGTCTTCCTTTATGTTTGGGAAGTAAAATTAAGTAATAACAGAAAAATAGGAACTGTCATACTGGTTCTGGCCTTAGAGCCATCTAGTCCAGTGTCTACTGACAGCAGTGGCTAATATCTGATGTTTCAAGGAAATGGGAAAAACTATCATGCACAGCCATTTGTGCTGAGCAGCACATGATGGAAAAATTCCTTTCTAATGCCCCCAAGGCCAGCTTACTCCCTGACGCATGATATTTGTTTACTCTTATCATTATCTTAGCCTGCATAGCTACAAATGTTATTAATGGTCATGCTATTATCCAATGCTTTTAAATGTTAAATTCCAGCAGATACAGTCTGCTCGATCCAGCCTTTTTACTCTAAGCCCCTGTCATCTGGAACTCCTTCCCTCAGACTCCCAGGAAGCTGCTCTCTCTTTATGTATTTTCAAGACAAAAGTTCAATATTTGGGGCTTTAAAGTATTTGGTGGCTTTCAAGAATTGCTTTGTTACTGTAGTTTTTCCTGGAAACCTCCCATGGGGGAATATTTGCAGGATAAGGAAGCGATAAATGGCTTAGCATAAAGATATGAAATAAGCAAAGTGACAAATGTAGAACTACAATTATTCTAACTCAAGTGAATAGAAAAATAAAAGGGGAAAAAAGTGAATAACTCTCCCTCCATTGTCTTTCCTGTCCTTATCTGAAGCTGCTCATGAAGCCCGAGATTGTGACTTAGAGCAGAAATTTGGTCTGCCGGCCTACTCACTATCTAGCTTAGCTCAGACAGCCTGAATGGCCTATACTGTTGTAAATTACTAACCATCCCCACACTTCTCAGGAGGGAGGAAAAAGCAGGGAAGGAATTGTGACTCAGAGAGGCGTCTCTGAGTCCCAGTGCCTCCCAGATCTACTACAGGGGCTTGTACAGCTTATGAATCACTCTTTCTTCAGGGCTATGCTTAATATCACAACCATCCCATACTACATGGGGGTGGAGGTGTGGGAAGAGAGACTGCAGGCAGGAAGCGTCAGCTCTGCTTTATCTTTGAACCTATACATAAATGTATCTGGGGAAAATATCTTCATGGAATTCCATCAGAGGAATATTTGATCTGGTCTCAACCTGACCTGACTACAAAGCCAATTACATCTCAGAAAGCAGTTTACAGCAATTTCTAGCAGCCATTGGGTGGATGCTTTGTCTATCCCAAGTAGCAACCTGAGCCAGCTAGACACTAGAAAGTAAGGAGCGGAGTAGTAAAGGATGCTTAGAATGTTTAAAACACAATAGAATTGGCACACATGGCAAAAAACAGATGCTGGAACAAGTGCAGTGTACAGCTAACGAGATGCATGCGCTTTTCAAAACTAAATAAATGGAAGGGAAACTATTTAATTTGAGGGGAAACACTGGTCAATGTTCTGATTTCTTTGGATCGAACCAAATTTCCACATATTTATATTTACCTGAGGCTCACTTCTGGAGTGAGTTCACCTTCTCTTTTGTTGTTGTTTCTCTCAGTAATTTACCCTCTGACCAAAACACCTGCCCTAGAAGCACTTGCTGAAGCAATTCTGTTGGACTTAGTATGTAAGACACAATATGATGTGTACACAGAGACATTTCCTTCTCTCAGTCCCACCTGTCAACTGTGTTTTTTATAGAAAATGTGCCAGGAACTCGGGAAACTGCAGATCAGAATAATGATCAGGGACAACCCTAGTGAGCATCTCCAAAAAGAGGAAATCCCACAAATTATAAATGAAATGGTTTAACCAACACTTTTGCTTCATAATGCAGTGTGCTTACTCATTGCCTGAAGTTATATCTAAACCATGTATGGGGCAATATTTCCACAAGGAAGCTTCCAGTGACACAATCAAAGGTCCTTTCTCATTGAGTGAGGCTGCCGCATATGGTTACCTAGTTTCTCAAACCAATGCAGGACGGCCTTCTTAAAGTCACAGCTGTAGAGTGACCATGTACAAGCCCTGACTGGTCATAATGAATAATTCCTGGAATTATTCCTCCTCACCACTATTTTAAAGTCATCATTTAGATGGGAAATTGGATGACGGGGTAAGGAAAGGAGGTTTAATACTCAGTATGGCCAACCACAAATGTTCAAAAATTGTGAGTCAGATGCACCAAAAATCATGAGATTGGCTTTAAAATCATGATATTTTGTAAAAATAATAGATTTGGTGTTCTTTTTATTTGCCTTCAGTTTTTTGTGTCTTTTGGATGCACATTTTGAAGCTTTCCCCACAGCCACATGGGCTTGAAACTTAGAGATTTTATTTAAGAATGAAGTTTGAAATCATCACATATCCACTTGACTCCAGGAGTTGGGATTTAAGGAGAATAATAATTATCATGAGATTCATGACAAAATCATGAACGTTGGCAACACCGAATACTGATTCATGGCCTCCCTTAGTGTCGAGGGAAATTTACTTTTGTCAAAGGCATCACAGTACATCTATTAGTAAAAGGTTTTGTCTGAAATGGAATTTATTGAAAATAGCTGTCAGATGTTCATTTTAGCCAAGGGCTTTTTCCCTTCTATTGAGAATATGGCACACCTGTTTTTACCCACTGTGGATTGGTATTGAAGTATACTTTGATTGATTTTAGGACTGCGATCTTTTGGATTTATATCGGTCACTATAATAATCTAAAATTATGTTATTTATCTCTGCAGGATGTGAACATGTTTGGTCTTCAGCATTTTTAATTGTGAGTATTGGCCTGGCTGCTTTATCTCTAGTTATAAGCTGTGCTCACAATGACCCAGTTTTATCCCCATGTTCATATACCCTCATCCACAGATAGAGAAGATCTTCCTTAGCTATTTGGGTAAACAAGAGATTAGTCTCTGTCTTGATTTGATGAAGTTCTCGCTCAGTGTCCTCCGGATAATATATATCTGATTTAGTCTCCAGCTGAGCCATCTTATACTGTAATGAAGTTATGGCTTCTGGAAATGAGGTTCAGGACCAGCCTTCCAACGGGATTAGTGAGGGCAACCAACCTAACTAGTTTTAAGAACACTGGTGCAAGTAGAAATCACTTCTTGCGGGTATGCTGCACTCATGGGAAGGACACAAAGGGGGGGGGGCATGTGACCACCCCACGTGACCCCCCCAACACAACTTCTCCCCGCCCTGCCCCCAGCCTCATCTCCTCCCCATGATCCACATCCATCCCACATTACCTGGAGAGGGGCTCTGTCCTCCGGCTGTGCCAGAGACTTCTGCTGTACAGACCCCAGGCAGGAGGATTCAGGAGCCGCAAGCTGCGTGGAAGGGCTGGGGGCCAGGCTGGGGGTGGTACAGCTGTGCCGGAGGAGCTGCTGGTGTGGGACCACCCAGTGGCCCAATGTTCTGCTCCTTTTGCCACTGGGGTTCCCGGAAGATCAGGGCTCTCAGAAACCGCAGCGGTGAAAGGAGAAGAACGCCGGCAGCTTCTTTGGCACAGCTGCTGTACTGCCCCCAGCCCCGCCCCCTGCCCTTCCACAGAGCTGCATCTCCCTGTCTGTACAGCAGTCCTGCCGGAGGGCAGGGCTGGGGGTAGTACAGCCACACTGGAGGAGCTGCCGGCGTTCTGCTCCTTTCCCCGCTGGGAATCGCAGCAGGAAAAGGAACAGAAACTGGCAGGTCCTCTGGCGGCTGTACCACTCCCGGTCCCGTGCCCCCAGCTCTGACCTCCAGTGGGGCTGTGTACAGACAGAGGAGACACAGCTCCGTGGAAGGGCTGAGGGTGGGGCTGGGAGTAGGCTCCTCCTCTGTCTTTCCAGGATGCCATACCAGCTATAAATATCTTCCTGGTACGGCGTACTGGACCATACCACAGTACTTGCACCATTGTTTAAGAAGGAGCTTGATCAATTTATGAATGGGATTATAGGATTGGATTGCCTGCAAGAGCAGGGGCCTGGACTCAATGGCCCAGAGGTCCTTTCCAGTATTATGTTCCTATGTTTCCCTCTTTTATTTTCTATTTCTGCTAAAAATCCAACAGAGATTCTCCTTATATATAAATCTTGAATGCCTCCCAGTGTATGAACTTATTCATATCCCAAATGGTTTGGAAACTACTTATCCTCAAATAAGGTCAAATCCATTAACTTTCCAGTGACAGATAGCAATTGTTTCTAGCCCTGATGGTTCATGAGATATCAGACTTAAATTCAAAATTATTCTGATTATGATTTTGTTTTACATTCACTTCGGTTCTGACCTGATTTTAGTAGCCACTACCTCAGGAACTGTGATAGCTAGGACCATTGTTGTACATCATCTACAGCCTTGTATGAATGAAGTTGGAATTAATCTTTAAATCTAGGGCTTTGTGAGAACACTGGCTTCTAAAATCCTGAAAGAATGGAGGTTTGGGTGGCAAGTGAGAAATTAAATGATAATTGCAGAGCTACGGAATGGGCCATGTCATTCCAGAGAGGCCAGGTTAAAAGCATGGGTTCCATTCTCATGTATTGTTGTTTCTCAATATTTTGTGGTTATTAAATGATAATTAAGAAAACTTCTCACTAGTTTCAGAAAAGGTAAAGAAAAGTTACTGTTTGTCTCTTAGCCAATTCCTTCTTGTGGACAGCACAGGACTCGGTAGTCACAAGCAAGGAAAAGAGGCTGGCAGAACAACAGTGCAATGTGATAAAGGCCCACTCCATGGGAAAGTTTAGGAGAGTGAGCAAGCAAAGCCCCTCCAGCAGTGAACTTCAGAGAGTAATTCCTTACATGGTCCCCGTTTCAAAACCCTGAAATCCGCAACCTTAAATTAGTGTAATTTTAAACAAATTTTAACCGTAGTCCCCTGGGTTCTAAAAAGCTGCTAATGCCAATCTTTTATATCATGTTTTAGTTGCATTTTCCCTCTTGCCCTACATGTTGCCAATATGCCAACTTTTAGGTTTATTCCTAGAATTTTGTGAGGCCTTAGAACCCTCATTTATCCTTTCCAAGAGATGATCCTACCAGGGAAAACATAATCCCAACTATACATATAAAATGATGAGGTCTAAATTAGCTGTTACCACTCAAGAAAGAGATAATTCAGCCACGAAGAAACTTATAAAGTCCATGCTCCCAGATGGAGCAGGGAGCACAGATAGAGCCCATTTGGCCTTAAGAACCTTCCTTCTACGATAACTTGGGTGTGAGGGAGAGAAAGTGTATACCATACCCCACACCCTCCCCCACCCCAACAACTTGCCGCTGGCAAGACCTTTTCTATTAAATGAGGATCCAGCTCCAACATCCCTTCAAACCCCCCATGGCAGTTCTGCAGGGTTTATATGGGCCAGGCACAAATACAGAGACTGGGGTGGTGGGAGGGGATCTCATTAACATAAGGTATGCATCCACCGAGCAGTTCTCTGGATCCTGACTAGGAAGTGGCAATGGAACCCATCCACCCCCTTCTCCACCTTGACCCAACCATCCTCAGGATCCTTCAGGGCAGGGCAGGTTGGGCTTATCTGGGGCTAACACAGCTTTTATTTCCACATGGGCCAGGATTTGGCCACGTATCCACACAGCACTACTGAAACGTGGCCTCCTCTGGTGTGAAGGATAGTGTTAAAAGCTACATGCAAGACAACAGAGATCACTCTTATACAGAACTCTCCTGTAAAGACAGATGGCCCATCAAATCTGGCGCACCAAACACCAATGGCAGCTGGAGGGGAAATCTGGGTACTCCAGAACAAAAGTAGCCATGGGAACATTAACAACAAGGAGTCTGGTGGCACCTTAAAGACTAACAGATTTATTTGGGCATAAGCTTTCGTGAGTAAAAACCTCACTTCTTCGGATGCATAGAGTGAAAGTTACAGATGCAGGCATTATATACTGACACATGGAGAGCAGGGAGTTACTTCACAAGTGGAGAACCAGTGTTGACAGGGCCAATTCAATCAGGGTGGATGTAGTCCACTCCCAATAATAGATGAGGAGGTGTCAATTCCAGGAGAGGAAAAGCTGCTTCTGTAGTGAGCCAGCCACTCCCAGTCCCTATTCAAGCCCAGATTAATGGTGTTGAATTTGCAAATGAATTTTAGTTCTGCTGTTTCTCTTTGAAGTCTGTTTCTGAAGTTTTTTTGTTCAATGATAGTGACTTTTAAATCTGTAATAGAATGACCAGGGAGATTGAAGTGTTCACTTACTGGCTTATGTATGTTACCATTCCTGATGTCCGATTTGTGTCCATTTATTCTTTTGCGGAGGGACACCTCACTTCCCCAGGTGGGTATTGTAGTTTTACGAATGCTTGATAAAGATCTTGTAGGTGTTTGTCTCTGTCTGAGGGGTTGGAGCAAATTCGGTTGTATCTTAGGGCTTGGCTGTAGACAAGTGAGGAAGTGAGGAAACAGATTGACAGAGCAAGGCGGGTACCCAGAAATCACCTACTGCAGGACAGGCCCAACAAGGACAATAACAGAACACCACTGGCCATCACATACAGCCCCCAGCTAAAACCTCTCCAGCGCATTATCCACGATCTACAACCTTTCCTGGAAAATGATCCCTCACTCTCACAGACCTTGGGAGGCAGGCCAGTCCTCGCTTACAGACAACCCCCCAACCTGAAGCAAATACTCACCAGCAACTACACACCACACCACAGAAACACCAACCCAGGAACCTATCCCTGTAGCAAACCTCGTTGCCTACTCTGTCCCCATATCTACTCTGGCAACAGCATCAGAGGACCCAACCACATCAGCCACACCATCAGGGGCTCATTCACCTGCACATCCACTAATGTCATATATGCCATCATGTGCCAGCAATGCTCCTCTGCCATGTACATTGGCCAAACCGGACAGTCCCTCCGCAAAAGAATAAATGGACACAAATCGGACATCAGGAATGGTAACATACATAAGCCAGTAAGTGAACACTTCAATCTCCCTGGTCATTCTATTACAGATTTAAAAGTCACTATCATTGAACAAAAAAACTTCAGAAACAGACTTCAAAGAGAAACAGCAGAACTAAAATTCATTTGCAAATTCAACACCATTAATCTGGGCTTGAATAGGGACTGGGAGTGGCTGGCTCACTACAGAAGCAGCTTTTCCTCTCCTGGAATTGACACCTCCTCATCTATTATTGGGAGTGGACTACATCCACCCTGATTGAATTGGCCCTGTCAACACTGGTTCTCCACTTGTGAAGTAACTCCCTGCTCTCCATGTGTCAGTATATAATGCCTGCATCTGTAACTTTCACTCTATGCATCCGAAGAAGTGAGGTTTTTACTCACGAAAGCTTATGCCCAAATAAATCTGTTAGTCTTTAAGGTGCCACCAGACTCCTTGTTGTTTTTGTATATACAGACTAACACGGCTACCCCCTGATACATGGGAACATTAGTGTCTATAAAAAAACAGACAGGACCTCTATTTTTAAAGGTCTCGTCCAAAAGACCCACATACAATCAACTGCCTGGACCTCCACTTATTCACCCTGCTAGAATGTGAGCCTGTGTTTTCAAGGAGCCTGAACGTTTCAAACCAGAGAATTAGATTGCTAAACTTAATTATTTAATGTCTGAACATGTAATGTAAATCAATATGTAAGTGCTATTATTTATCTATTATAAAAAACCTCTCCAGATCTAAAAGATTGATATAAAATATGTCATAAGACATGGACATTTCTTGGGTAAATGACTTCATTATTTATTTTTAAATATGCAAGTATCCAATATTTTATTGTATTTTTAGATATTGTTAGTATTCAATATTATGTTTAAAAAAGAAAGTTTATTCACATTGTTTGTTGAAAGTTCTACAATGCCTCTGAGCTACCGTTTTCCTGAGTCACAAATAAATATATTTCCTAGGTGTTTCTTCCTTCCGCAACTCCTCATCCTTTCTCAAATGTAAACTAAATTATAATAGGACAACTAGTCAAGTGTCTTGAAATGTAGCTGCAGTGGATCAGTGGCATGTGGGAGAGACACCAAGTTCCTACTACATGTTCCAAGGAAAACTGGAGCCACTGCACAGAATTCACAGCCCAGTGATATGCCAAACACGTGAAAAAGACACAGAAAATTGGGCTTGTGTTTGGCTTAATTGGCTTGTGAGTTGCTTATTGGCTAGTTTTTGGCTTGTAGCTTATTGGTTGTTTGGCTGGTAGCTTGTTGCTTCTTTCTTTTGATCGGCTCCTGGCAAGCAGGGGCAAGGGTGGGGGGGGGGCAAGCAGAGGCAAGGGGCAAGCAGGGGCAAGCAGGGGAGAGAGTTCGGCTGCACAGCAGACGCACCACAGTCCCAGACTGCACACCGGGGGGATCTAGTCACCTAGAGTGTTGAGGTTCTTAAGCATTGGCTTGTTTTGAAATGGGATTAGCTTGATTTTTGGCTTATTGTGAAAGTCAGGGTGCTTATTTACCACGTGAAAGTTGGCAACTGTGCCCAGTGGGAGAGGGAGCTATTGTGTATTTAGGTCACTTGCAGGCCCTCCAAATCAAGAAAGCTCAAGTTGACAAAGTTGTAATGCATGAGTTTTTCTAAATACTAATGCGCTATCACAAAAATGCAAGGGGTCTCAGCCTCAGAAATTTTCTTTTTAAGATTGAGATGGGTCACTGAGGGGCACTATCTTTTAATGAAGCTGTTGTGGCCTCCTATTGCTCCACTCGGCTCCACTTTGCCATCAACAGAGGCTCCATCACCACCCCACAACACCTAGCTCCAGTTACTGCCTCCCTACTGGTTGATTGTTTGGGAGCTGAGAGCCAATCAGGTTCTGACCAGGCCCACCCCACCCCCACCCCCAGCAGTGGCAGGGGCAGGGCACACGCTGGACAATGGGGAGGAAGTAACCAGAGCTGTCATGACAGAAGGGCAGCCAGGCCAAATTTGAGTGGCATTGCAACCTAGCACTTGGGCTCCTGCTCCCAGTCCCAGGGTCCACTCTGAGATTTCAGGAGTATGTGAGACAGGGTTCATATACATGAGTCTCACAGCTCATGTGTGAGACTTGAGGTGTCTGCCAAATCCTGGGCTGTTCCAGAGCCCTGGCATAATTTAGATGGTGCTGGGGAGCTGTCTATATGACAGCAGTCTCTTGGGGCTGCACGGCGCAGTGCAGCACTGGCCAGCATCTCCACTGAGGTTATGCCCCCAAGATGGCCCTCTCACCCTCACAGTCCCACCTTGGTGCACCCCCTATGCCAGAGCTTGCCAAGGGGTTCTCAGAAGGCTGCCTTACAGGTGTCTTCCACAGTGTCTGCACCAGGGAGATCCTCTCACGGACAAACGAGACACCTTTGCCCACTCCAGCGTTTGTACATGGCATAAAGGGCCCAGAGCCAATGTGAGGTGCTTACCAATGTGTTTGGGCTTTGTGTGGGCAATAAGCAAGGGCTGGGAGAGATGGAATTCATTTATCCCACTACCTGCAGGCAGGCCACAGAGCTGTAGAGCAATTCCTCCATACTCGTTACTCCAGCCCGTATGCTGGAGGAGTGACCCCTCTGCAAATCCTGCATAGGATTTTAGGATCAATGGATTTGCACGGGCAAATGTCCCATGCTGTACACTGGCCAACCATCCCTCCTCTCATATGCGCTTGCCCATCTGGGGCTGATGCATTGCTTTTGGAGCTTATATAGAGCCCCCTTCTGTGGTGCAGAGAGTTCTGAGGCCCCCTTTATGTGGATGGTCTGTCTGTACCACTCCCTCTTCCCTGCACACCCTACACAGGAATGCATACCCTCAGACATGGGTGAATTGTATTTTAGGAGCATCTGATCTTACATCTAAAACATGTCAGAGAAGGACCAGTTCAAACAAGGGGGGAAAGGTGACACAGAAAGAGACCACTACATAAAGGTTTTGTGTGGCTTCCTATATGGTTCAACTTCCTTTCCCACAATGGAAGTTGTGAAAGGAAAAGGAGAGAAAACAGAAGAACAGAAACTTTGCAAGTTTAAAAAAAAAATCATAAAATATATATCTAAGCAAAAACAATAGACTTGCATTCCTTTTTCACTTGCACCCCCACCCCACAAAGTCCTGGAACTTAACCCCTGCAAAAATGTTTTTAGTTTTAAACTATTACATTGTCTTTTTCCTGATGAAAACATTGATACTTTAATTCAGACTTTATTTAAAAATGGATCAAGCTTTTTTTGTCATGCAAAGTGCTATATTTCACTCCTAATGGAAATAATTAAACTTGGTTAAATACGTGATGACGTAAAGAGGAGATAAATAGCTGTACATCTCATCAGATCATACACTAAAATGCCCTGATCAGAAAACCTAATATTTTAAATAGAGATGCTATAAAAGCTGCAAAATAAACAATTCCATTCATTGTCATCCGTGGTCACTACCGATGGGACAGGCTTTAAGATTTATGATAGTAGCAGGTACTGCAATGACAGTCTGTGTGGTTCTCTATCTTCACGTTGTCCTTAAGGGTAATCTTTTAAAAAGAAACACACACAAAATTACAATTAATTACACTGCTAAAACAAAATTCTTCATGCAAAGTTTTTCTGAAGCCTTTCTTTTCTCAACTAGATACTGTACAAATGTCTTTTGAGATATAGGTATTGGAATGGCACCTGAATCATGCATAGTATTACACTGGTTTTCTATAGCTCAGAGCCACAAAGCCTGAAGGCAAGGTTTTCAAAAGCACTTAGTGATTTTGAGTGCCTAACCTGGCACATCTTAGAGGGGCCTGTGTTTCAGAAACTGTCAAGCATCCACGCTCTGAAATGTCAAGCCTCTTTACGATATCTGAAGGTGGCCCCCCAAGCATGGAGACATTCAGAACAACTAGTAATTTAAAAAAAAATCTTGGCCAAAGTATATTGGCTGAATGGGAGCAAGGATAATCTGGGTGAGCTAGAGCAGTGGTTTTCAATCAGGGGTACCACACCTCCATTCCTCCCTCGATGACCTTCAAACCACCTCCATGCTTGTCTATGTGGAGCTGGCACAGAAGTTGGCTATGCTGTGCTCAATGGGTGTGCAGTTCTGCTACATGCCCACTATCCAGCCATTGTGGACTCACTAGATTGGTGGCTTTACACAGACCCACACCTCTGGGTGAATTTAAGGCTGTTATATGGACATGGGTTACAAACAGGGGTAGGTGAAAAACAGGCTTCATTGGAGGTATACTGGTACTATTTTTTACCCTACCTTAATCATTTCTTGTCCTGACTAGTCTCCCTGCTGCTCAGAAGGGTTCTTGCCAATTCAGGGAATAGTCAAGGGAAAGCACATCAAACAGAGTCAAACACCAATTGAGTAGTATTTAGGGTAATACTGCATGTCAAGGGGAATTGCCAAAAAAAAATAACCTTGGGGAAGGGCAAAAATTCAGGGCCAGACCTTCAAAAGGTATAAATCATTGCAGTACTATAGAAATCAGTGGAGCGCAAACAATTTATTCACCCCAACTGAGGATCCGGCCCTCAGTGTTTATCTAATGTTTAACATGCTAATTTCTTTAAAAGAATAGAAATCAGATGCTCAGAACGTAAGCATCTAGGATTTTTTCCTCAAATGGTGGTTAAATGCCCAACGGCAGGAACATACTCTGCTCTATTCATTGACTTATGTTGTATCATAAAACAAGCTTAAACGGGTTTCGGTCTTGTCCTCACCTTTGTAAAGGCTTTTGCTACACAGCATGTTGCCTCTGATGTAATGTTCTTTGGAACCAGCATTGTCTTCTTTGATCTCATGGGAGTGGGATAAGCCCTGGAGAAACAACATCCTGTGCACTGGTAAATGGGAGCTCCTGGCTTTGAGAAGAACCTGTTCTCCCCTAGCTTGCATTCTGGACAACCTATCACAGATACATAAGTAACAGAAACTATAAACAAGCCACTGAAATGTTTCCCTATATACCATAGCCGATTTGAAGTTAGATTTTTATTTTCACTAACAGACAAAAAAAAAAAGCACAACATGGGTTACGCCGGTCATCCCCGGTTATCATCTAACAACAGAAAGAAGGATTTTCTCTGTCGAGGGTTTGGAGCTCTGAAATACTCACAACTTGCAAGGCTACGTTCATGGCATCTTCCAAAATAAAATTCAAACATTTATTGCTCCCTTTCCATGTTTCTCATTAATTTTCTTTATGGGTGGGTTGTAAGTGAGCAGTGTACCCTGTTAGCCCTGGCCTCAGCATGGCCTTTACAGCAGGGTTTGTGAGCAAGCATTGGAGGACAGCCTTACTGCTGTCTTCCACAGTGCCTATGCCAGTGACTCTTCTACAAAGCTCCTGAGTCAGGGCCTTTTTACATGGTGTCTGTCATTTGACACCGCATAAGGGCCAGAGCAGGGGTAAGGATCTCACCCTGGGTGCGTTAGTTAGCATGAGATCAACTGCACAGGACTCAGGGGGAGAGAAAAAATGACGATAAATTTAAAATACTCTAAAACTGACCTAAAATAGCTTTTCTATAAAATATAATGACTTTAAAATCCACTATCCCCGGATCTACGAGGGGTAGATGCATATGCTGTGTGTTATCATGAGAAGCCGTGGCTCTTTCCTTTCCTATGTTATAAAGCTGCCATTTGTAACCCTGAAGGGTCACAAGTAGACTTTCAACTTGCTCTGGTTCAGGAATTAATATTACCCACCAGCACCTGAGGGCAGTGTCATTTGGGGGAAATCCCACGTTTGGGAAAAATCCTGCATTTGGGGGAAGAAAAGAAAATATTTTTATGGCAGACTAGCTTAGGGAGTGTTTTTTTAATAATGATAGCAGCTTGAAGTTTCTTATAAGTTTGGAATGATAGAAATTGTCCTAGTAGAGAAGGATTAGTAGGTAGAGGGCAGGTGAAGTGGGCAAATGTGTGGGATGGATAGACTGGGTTGGTTTCACAAAATGAAAAACATGCTGGAGGGTACGTCCACAAAGATTATGTGTACCAGCATAGCCCCGTAGGGTTGACGTATCCTATACGGACAGAAGGGATGTAGGAACACACCTCATTAGCTATGGTGACCGGAAGCCCTCTTCCATCAACATAGCTGTGTCTACACTGAGTATCATGCTGGCACAGCTACCTGTCAGGTGTGTAGTTTTTTCACACCCTTGACCCATGTGGCTATACTGATGTAACTTTTCAGTGTAGATCAGGCCCAAGTTGCAGCTGAACAAAGAGGATTTTCTGTTTGTAAAACTCTGAACTGAACAATGTGGTAAGAGATGTCTCAGTGTTAGATGCAATGTACATAGTGGCATTTAAATGAATATGTAATATATCACTACAGCATTATATTTTCATTTCATGTTCATATTACAGTCTAGCATACCAAGAAATGTATCTGACAGACAAGATTTATGACCACAGTATACAGTGGGTGGAAATTTAATTAATGTTTTTATTGATACACATGTGATGTTTATATTGTTATTTCTGAATGTTAAAGGTAGCTTACCCTGCATGAGGAACTCTCCATCAGGAAAAGAATGAAGAATATGCAGAAATACGGACAACATGACTAGAGTGACCGCTGCGTACTTCCCATAGTAATCCATGATTCTTCTGCAAAGAACAGACAGAAACAAAGTCTTCAGCTAACATTCTTGCATTATTGTCATTGGAAACACCATCAGCTATAGAGATTATTTAGAATGATGATTAGAAACTGCAAATGTATTGTACTACTGTTCATTTTACAGCCTTACAACATCATCATCATCTTAACAATAATAGTTTCTCTCTTTGTATTTTTAATACATTTTTCTGGATGTCAACACAAATATAAAATATAAACGATATAACTGGCTAATATTTATGGTAGGTTCAGGGAAAACAGAGAAGCAAATATCTGTAGTCTGACCAGGATAAGGAACCTTGACAGGATTTTCAGTTAAAATAATTGCATAATTAGCACATGAAATTTCAGGCTAAGAGTCCAATTCTCACCCCTACTCTGACCCCTTAGGGGCCAGAGCAGCATAAAGGGACCCTCAAAGCCTCATACCCATCTGGGATAGGTTTCCCTTGGTGCAGGCACCACAGAAGGCTGCCTCCTGAGCACCACAAACCCAGGCAGAGGTGAAACTCAGAGGGTGAGGCTGGGAGCAGAAGGGTGGCATGCCGGGGAAGTTGGAACAGTGTAGTAGGCAGAGATTCCAGGCAGCACAGCAGAGGGATGCTGCCATCAATCAGACAGTCCCCGGGGCTCTCAAAGTTATACCAGCAGCTTCTCTAGCCCCAAGACCAGCTCAGCATCAGAAGGGGGTAAAGGTAGTTTAAAGCTATTGTCACAGAGTGGGTGGCTCCTGCAGATGAAGCAGGTCTCGCTCCCTTATGCCAGAGCAGATGCTGTCAGTTTGGCCAATTAAGAGGATGGAGCAGCACCTAGGGCTAAAAAAGATCCGGGGGAGCCCTGCGGAAAGTCAGTCAGGAGACTGGAGGAGAAGATCTCTGGGGAAAGCTGCTGAGAGCAGAAAGCTCTCTGCAAGCCCTCCCTGGAAAGAGAGGGAAGTTATCAGCAAGCCAGTGGAGGAGCTAGCCTGAGTCAAAGCCAGTGCCAGAAGGCCAAAGAGGGCTAGGAAGCCAGAGGAGGGGCTATCCTGCTGACTCTCCTGACCCAGAGATGCATGGAGAAGGCAGGTGGGGCTGAAGGCACACAGCGGCAGGGGCAGCTGCCTCCTGGCTCTCAGAGCTGGACAGCTGAAGCTGGAGGGCCAAAGGGGGCTGAAGGTGTGGTGTGTTGAGTTGAAGTGTGGTGAGTTTTCCTGGGGCTCTATCTCTACTTGATGGATTGTCTGGACTATGGTTATGGGGCTTGGGTTATGGTTTTTGTGCACGGGGCTTTCTTTTGTAATAAATGAACCCTAGGAGGGCTACTTGTACTTGGAAAAACTGTTGGGACTATTTCTAGGGACTCTAAAGGAGAGAAACTGATGCAGGTGCACCAGGTATGCTGCAGCCTGCCACAAGAGGGTGCTCCAAATGGGACGGCCACCATAACTCCCCTCCGTCTGGGCTGTGAGCGCTTTCAGACACATAGCACAGAATCTCACCCCAAGTGCTTTTCTTATCTAGCCTGTGGTTTGTTTGGTTTTTTTAAAACTTTCACTGAGGAGGAAAATGAAGCCTCAATATTCTCTCTATCCTAACTTCAGGTGTGCCATGCTAATAAAGGTTACTCATTTTGGAACAAACAGAATCAGCAGGAAACTTTTTGACAAGTACTTTGGGGTTTCTTGCATCTTCCTCTGAAGCATCTGCTACTGGCCACTGTTGGAGACAATATTAGACTAGCTGGACCATGATTCTGATCCAGCATGGCAATTCCTATGACAAAATTCAGGCTGACTTTCTCTTGCAGAGTCCAATCTCAGAGTTGGGGTCATTTGACATGGAAGGGTCCTGCACACTTCTTCAAACATTAGGTGGCTAAAGATAAGTGTTAAAGTCTTGTGTTAATCTGCACTATACATATAGAATCTACAGTGCTGAACATTTCAGCTATTGTAAATCAGTTGGCCATTTTTCAACATACATAGCATCTTTAGCATGAGGTCTGCAAACTTTCTTCTCAAGCACTAAACTTCTTTACTGCTTGTCAACCAAAATGTGGCCATTCAGCCCAGCTAAATTTACTTTTGTTCCAGTCTATCTCAGAAAACAAGCTATAGCGGCAATTACCCATTTTAAAATAACTCTCCTAGAATGGATAGACCTAGACCTTTCCTTCTGAAGTGAATTGAAGTTATTTATATCCTGTGCTGAGATAATGGAGTCCATGGAGAAAAGCATTATATAAAGGAGAGCTAAGTACTACATTCTACAACTAATGCAATCTGGTCAGATAGTAAATAAAGGTAGTGCTCTTTTGGTCTACCAGGGCTCAACCAGGATTCAGTTTAAGGATTTTATTTCAGGTCTCTTTACAACTGTCAGAGGGGTAGCCATGTTAGTCTGGATCTGTAAAAAGCAACAGAGAGTCCTGTGGCACCTTTAAGACTAACAGATGTATTGGAGCATAAGCTTTCGTGGGTGAATGCCCACTTTGTCGTTGCAGCCGACGAAGTGGGCATTCACCCACGAAAGCTTATGCTCCAATACATCTGTTAGTCTTAAAGGTGCCACAGGACTCTCTGTTGCTTTTT
>NC_048300.1:138334474-138355765 GCF_013100865.1 Trachemys scripta elegans | reverse complement strand
CAACAGAATGCCTTTGAGCAAATGGTTTGGAGATTCTGAGTATAGGGCCCAATCAGAGTGGATGGATTATAGAGTGCAGACTAGATAGACTTACATATTCACAATCCAGTTATTGTGCTGTGAAGAACTACACTATGATTATCTAAATATCTTCACTCTGATTGGCAGAATATTAGAATAGCATATTATTACTGACATGCATCCGACAAAGTGGGCATTCACCCACGAAAGCTTATGCTCCAATACATCTGTTAGTCTTGAAGGTGCCACAGGACTCTCAGTTGCTCTTTACAACTGACACACCCAATAGCTTATACCAATGAATCCTTCATTCCCATTGTAGACTCCCCTGTCAGGGGGTTCTGAATGACTCTTACATCCAAATTATTCCACTGTCATGTATTCACACTACAGCCCCAATCCTGCAGCTGGGTCCTCTAGAACAGATGCCTGCAGTTGCACACAGCTCCACTGACTTTTCTGGGCTGAGCTCAGGCACTGGAGTCTGTGCTAGCAGATCCAGTTGCAGAATCAGAGTCTAAGCCTATGAGCTAAATACATACATAATTTTTAAAGAGAGAGCCACACTGTGCATAGGCAGTAAAAAAAATAATTCTATATCAATTAACTTTTTGTACTTTAACTTTTTCTTTATCAACACTGCTACTAAATGATAATGATCCCCGACGCAGGGATCATACCAAAAACTATCACTGGGACACTAAATTTTAGCTAAAGGGATCTTCTAAAAATACAGAGGCAATCAAAATAACACTAAAGCCAAAAATGAAGAAATTAAAGCCCTTAGACTTCTCGGGCAGATTACATAAGCATCCCGTAACAGTCACAGAAGGCATGCATAGCCCTGATAGCAGAAAGGAAGTGGGGAAAGAGTAGAGGTAAATGACAAGTATCCTCCAGATAATGGCAATCCGAATCTAATGAAGGCACCAGAAAGGAACAAAAATTAAACAGACAATGTGCAAGGTGGAAATTAGCAGAGTGAAGTGAACTTTGAAGAGCAAATAGTCAAAGACATAAAAACAAATAACAAGAAATTAAAGTATAGCTGAAGCAGTGCTCAAAACCATGTAGTAAAAGATGTAAAAGCCAGTTTTATGAAATCAGCATTATAAAAAGAGGTAGGGTGAGATCTTCATCCCATTCTCGTTCCTTTACACTGTTTAAAAGGGCCAGAGTATCCTAAAAGGGCTCGAAGTTCAGTATCTGGCTGGGTGAGGATTCCTCCTAGCACAAGCATAGCAGAAGAAACTGTAAGGCTGCTTCTTGCAAGCTCTGGCATAAGTGGTGTACCAGTGGTGAGAGGTGTAACAACCTGCCTGAAATTGGGAAGAAGCAGCACAGGTTGCAAGAAGGAAGAGTTTGGAGGAGGCGGCACTAGGAAGCCAATCTGTGCACATGGTCAGAATGCTAGACACAGCTGCAGCATTTCTGTAAATATTATTCGTAATACAGAGCCAGTTTAGTTTTAGAAACATGGAGTCCTCGCATGTTATTACCCAGTATGTGGCACATGAAACATGGTGGGAATGGCCAGTCTACTATAAAAGCATTCTGAGGCCAGAGGCAAATGTGAGCTGTCAATAAAAAAAACCCATGAAACAAGAGACATTATAATTTGCAGCTTATAGTAGTTGACGTACAGGAGTACCACCTGTACACTGGCTGGGCAGCAGGACAGTGCAAACCGTGGATTTGATCACAGTACAACACCAGAATATCCTCACCATGAAAGAGGAAGGAGAACAATCACCCTGTCCAGCATTCTAACAGAGTATAAGGACATATTTCAAGGAGATGGACACCAAGGGCAAGCTGAAGTTAGAAATAGACTTGCCAATGCAGCCCATGAGACTACCAAAATGTAGAATTGCATTAGCCTTGGTGGAGCCATTGAAGAAGAAACTGGCAAGTCTACAAAAAGCCACTGTTGTACCTGTTGAAACTAGTGCAGCATGGGTCAGCAGCCTAGTAATGGTGAGAGAACCTTTGGGTAAATGGAGGGTCTGCATTGATCCAAAACCACTTAACAGAGCATTGAAAGGAAGTCAGTGCCCATCACCAGCCATGGAAGATGTACTCCCCAATTTAACTAGTGCAAAAGTGTTCCCTGTTTGATGTCAAGAATAGGCTCTGGCATATTGAGCCACATGAGCCTCCTGAAAACCTTTGCCACACCTTTTGGCACGTATCACTGGCTACAAATGCCTACGGGCATCAGCCCAGCCCCAGAGTTGTTCCAGTGTAAATCGAACCAGACACAGAGGGACTCCCAGGTGTTAAGGCAGTAGCTGATGACATTCGGCATGGTCAAGGAAGAGCCAATCCAAGACCATTATACCAAGCTGCAACAACTCCTATTCAGGTGCCAGGAGCAGGAAATTAGGCAGAATGTAGACAAGCTGAAGCTGAGGAGAACTGGGGTCTGCTACATCAGACATATGTTGATTTCCGTGGCATCCGGCCAGCCCCTGGAGAAGTGAGAGACATTAAGAAAATACCCAGATTGTTGGGATGATGCCAAATTGGTGTGGCCATACTGAATAAATGGTGAGAGCATAACTTAATATGACTTAAATATGGCTGAACAGCTGCAGAGGATCCTGGGAGCAGGTTCCCTTTAAGCAGAAGCAGATTTGATAAAGAACTGGCAATGTGTGCATGTACAATCGATATTGAACCTATTGATTGGCAAATATGGGCCCATGCAAAAGTAAATATCACATGTATAAAGTTCCAGCATGGATCACAAGTCGACCTGGTTGTAGTGACCTTACAGCAAGGACACCATGCAGAGAGCCAGAGTGAATGATTAATCAGTAAGTAAATGTGGGGTGATCTTCGTTTGGTACCACTCCACAAGCCCCTTCTAAAATACTAATCAGGTTAAAAAAAAGGAACCACATGCCCACTGGGCATGCTTTTAAAACATGTAACTCCTTTGAGGAAAAAGAGTATAAGAATCAAAGTAAATTACTATGGTTGGGATTCCTTAATTAATGATTGAAAAAGCAACGCTGCTAGACAGAGTAGCCAAAACTCTACTCTGTGAGCTTGAGTAGGACTGTGAACCAGAGGGGTCTCAAGGCAACCAAGGCCTTGCCTCGAGGAAATCCGAGACAGACCAGAAGGCTGAGAAGAACAGACCAGGAGGAAAGAAGCCGTCTATAAAATTGGTAACCACCTTCTCTGTTTGCCAAGCAGAAACTGTGTGAGACTAGTGCAGGGCCTGTTTGTGTATGTTTGTAAAAGAGAGACTCCTTAAGAGAAATGTATAGCTCTTAATGTCTATCATAGAAGTTATGTGCTTAATATAACCCTTTACCGCTTGTATAATTCCTTCTCAATGAACTGCTATGTATTGAAGATAATTACTGTGGACCTTTTTCACTGTGTCACGGAGTCCCCGGGCATTGCTCTGGAACTGCTCCCCACAAAGCCAGTCAGGACTTTGGGGAGCCTCCTCTCCCTTGGAGCAGACTGTCTTCAGGGCAAGAAGCTCACACGGCTTCACCTTCCTGGGTCTCTCCTTGGAGCATTCAGCATATGCCTCTCCGTGCGCTTCCCACAGCGAGTCCACCCAGGCAGGGTCCTGGGGAAGCCAGAGGGTCCAGCATGCACCCCCACTTCGCAGTCAGACGTGACTCTTAGCCAGCCAGTAAAACAGAGGTTTATTAGATGACAGGAACACAATCTAAACCAGAGTTTGTAGGTACAGAGAACAGGACCCCTCAGCTGGGTCTATTCTGGGGCCCAGCGAGGCAGACAACCCCATCTGCCCTCAGTTCCCGTCCCCAGCCAGCTCCAAACTGAAACCCCCCCTCCAGCCCCTCCTTTCTGGCCTTTGTCTCTTTCCTGGGCCAATAAAAGGGTCACCTGATCTCTTTGTTCACCTTTAACTATTCCCTTGCAGGGGGAAGGGCCCCAGCCATTTGTTGCCAGGATACAGAGTGTTGGCCGTTTATGCACACTGGAGACTTAAGAAATGCATAGAGGAAACTGAGGCACCCACACAATATTCAGAGGAAACATTAAGAACAGTCCCACTTTGTCACACACTGGCATGACAGTAATCTGCTCAACCAGGAGCCAGTAAAAATCCATTTCAGGGGTAGTAGCGCCCCCTGTTGTCAAAGAATGTAATGGGAATCCACTAATTTACAGGGACAGCCAACTATCTTTCCAGATTCTGTGCACACATATCAGAAGCCTGTGAACCCTTGACCCAGTTCACACACAATGACAGAGCATGGGACGGGTCAGAGACCCAAGAACAGGCATTTGGAAGAGTACTGAAATCCTAAGCAAGGCACTAGCCCTAAGTACTATAGTCCTGTGGAGCAGCTAGAGCTACCGTGTGAGGCCTCAGAGGGAAGCCTAGGAGCAGCACTGATGGGCTGCTGGCTTTGCATAGCATTTGCTTGTGGAGCCCTAACAGACACAAAACTGGGATATGCTCAGATAGCAAAGAAGCTAATGGCTTCTCTGGAATGGGATGATTCTATCAGTTCCCTTTTGGGCACAAGGTGGACATGCAGTCTAATCATAAGCCATTAGAAAGCAGCATAAAGAAGCCACTGCTGAGTGCACCCAAGTGACTACAACACATGTTATTGAGACTCCAGCGTTATGAGGTGAGGATAAGATACTGTCCAGAAAAGTCCCAATGGGAGAAAGATACATTGAGCAGAGCATACTGTGACAGACCCAGACCAGTGGGGTACAGGAGTCTGATAGAGGGCAAATATACTGGTCACTGGATGAGTAGTTTTCTGTTCCCTGAGTGACCAGAGCAGGGGCTGCACTAGAGAAATCAGGAACCTGCTCGAACCAGTTAAGGTAGGCAGACTAATTAGGACACCTGGAATCAATTAAGAAGAAGCTGCTAGAATCAATTAAGGCAGGCTAATCAGGGCACCTGGGTTTTAAAAAGGAGCTCACTTCACTTTGTGGTGTGAGTGTGAGGAGCTGGGAGCAAGAGGAGCAAGGAGCTGAGAGTGAGAGTGTGTGCCGCTGGAGGACTGAGGAGCACAAGCGTTATCAGACACCAGGAGGAAGGTCCTGTGGTGAGAATAAGGAAGGTGTTTGGAGGAGGCCATGGGGAAGTAGCCCAGGGAGTTGTAGCTGTCATGCAGCTGTTACAGGAGGCACTATAGACAGCTGCAGTCCACAGGGCCCTGGGCTGGAACCCGGAGTAGAGGGCGGGCCCGGGGTTCCCCCCAAACCTCCCAATTGACCTGGACTGTGGGTTCTTCCAGAGGGGAAGGTCTCTGGGCTGTTCCCCAACCCACATGGTGAATCTCTGAGGCAAGAAAATCCGCCAATAAGCGCAGGACCCACCAAGATAGAGGAGGAACTTTGTCACACTGGTGTCAGAGATGGGATCTTGGGGTGCACAGCGCGGCGGAAGAAGGAGGGTGATTAAAAAACAACAAGAACAACCAAACAAAAAAGGGAGAGGGTTTATTTTTTCCACCACAATGGATGACGTAGTGCGGGCACTGATACAAGCTATGGCGGCCCAGCAGAAGGCTACCCGTGTCCAGGCAGCTGCCAAACAGGAGGCAGTGCGGCTGCAGCAAGAGACTAATCGCCTGCTGATGGACCAGGCTGCTCAAGACCGAGCTATGTTGCGGGAACTGGTAAACCAGGTAAAGTCCCTTACAGAGCTGAATCGCTGCCATGATGGGACATGGCTCATACGGGCCAGCCATTGGCTGCAGAAAATGACACGGGAGGATGATGTAGAGGCATACACCTTCTGGCCTTTGAGAGGACAGCCCTACGGGAGGCCTGGCTTGAAATCAGTGGTCTGGCATCCTTGTCCCATTCCTGTGTGGGGAGGCCCAGAAGGCCTACCATGATCTGCCTGACGAGGCTGCGGCAGACTACCCCCAGCTGAAAGCAGAGATCCTGGCCAGATCTGGGGTAACGACAGCAGAGCGGGCCCAGCAGTATCACGGGTTGGAGGTACCAGGAAGACAAAACCCCGCGGTCCCAATTATATGACCTCATCCATCTCACACGAAAGTGGTTGCAAACAGAGTCCTGGCGTCCGGAAGAGATACTAGCGGTTCTGGTCATCGACCGATACATGAGGGGACTACCACCAGACCTTATTGCCTGGGTAAGCCAGAATGAACCCTCCACCTATGACAAGGTTGTCACCCTGGTAGAGAGGCGAAGGACAGCGAGGGACTGACCTGACCAATTAAGGAAGAGGCACCCCAGGTTAAACTAGCAGCACCAAGCCTAAAGTTCGGGTGACTGGGCCACAAGGAGGGCCCAAGTGGAAAAAGAGAGAGGCTGAAGGCCCATCAGAGGCCACAAAGAGTCGGAGCACTGAGGGAGAAGAGGATTGTGATGTTAGACTGCCCAAACCAAGAGACCGGGGAACGCCTAGGGCTCCATACAGATGTTATGCCTGCAGGGAGTGGGGACACATAGCTGCACAGTGTCCCAATGCTGAGGAGCCTATGCAGTGTAACCTGGGGAACTGGGCAGATCCATGCTCCCTAATCCACCTTGTAGGGGTCTCACTAACCCCACATATGTATACCAGACCAGTGAAACTAAATGGGGTAGGGACCACGGCACTGGTTGATTCGGGAAGTGCTATCACGCTTATCTCAGGGAAGCTTGCGAAGCGTAGTCAGCTGCTGCAGGCTAAACGTACGGGGATAACATGTGTCCATGGGACAGTTAGTTACTACTCCACCATCCCAGTAAAAATCGAGATCCAAGGAAACACTACTGAGGTAGCAGCAGGTGTAGTCCCTAAACTCCCATTCCCGGTGCTCATAGGGAGGGACTTCCCAGGGTTTGGAAACTTACTCCCAGTAGGGGGATTGGAGAAACATGGGGACCCTAGAATAGATGAGGCATCCACAGCAGACTGTCAACCCCCAATCTTCTCTGAAATATCCCCAGATTTGTTCTCCACTCCCAGACATGGTAGAAAGACCAAAAGGGAAAAAAGGGCAGCTAAGGCCTTGGGAACCCGAATACTGACCCAAAGCCAGAGGGTCGCTCTTGTAGGAAGGCGGACCCGCACAGCTGAAAAGGAGGCCACGCAGGAGGGAGAAGCACCTGAGTCTGACCCCCACCCTAATGCTTCTGAACCAGTAGAGGCAACAGAGACTGGGCCCCTAGATCTTGGGCAGATTAGCCCCGGGAGAGGAAATTTTGGACGGGAACAGGCAGAAGACCCAAGGTATGACAACATTAGGAAGGAAGTGACTGAAATAGATGGGGTCCCCGTGGAAGGAAAAACCCAGGGACCAGGACCCTACTTCATAATGAAGAAGGATCTCTTATACAGGGTTGCACCAGTACAGGGCAGAAGGTACAGCAGATCCTAGTACCTCAAAAACACCAGAATGCTATATTAAGTCTTGCTCATAGTCATCTTTTTGGGGGGCATTTAGGGGTAGAGAAGACCCTGGCACGAGTCCTACGACGGTTCTTCTGGCCCGGAGTACATGGAAGAAGTGCGGCGGTACTGTGCCTCCTGCCCGGAGTGTCAGCTGCACAGTCCCCGTCCCCACTTGAGGGCACCTTTAGTACCCCTTCCATCATAGAGGTCCCCTTCAAGCAAATAGCCATCGACCTAGTGGGACCCCTGGAGAAGACAGCTCGGGGCCACCAATATGTACTTGTTGTTTTGGACTATGCTACTCGCTACCCAGAAGCCATCTCCCTGCGGAACACGGCCTCTAAAACTATAGCCAAAGCGCTGGTGGCGATCTTTGCCCGAATGGGGCTACCGAAGGAGATATTAACCGACCAAGGAACCCCATTTATGTCAAAGCTAATGAAGGACCTCTGTATGCTGCTCCATATACATACCCTGAGAACTTCGGTCTACCATCCACAGACTGATGGCTTGGTAGAAAGGTTTAACCAAACTCTCAAGGCTTTGATAAGGAAGGTGGTAAGTCGGGACGGGAAGGATTGGGACACCCTACTACCCTACCTTATGTTCGCTATCCAGGAGGTACCACAGGCCTCAACTGGGTTTTCCCCCTTCGAGTTATTATACGGGCGTCACCCCCATGGCATACTAGATATCGCCAAAGAGATCTGGGAAGAGAAACCCAATAAGGGGAGAAATATAATAGAGCATGTAATGCAGATGCGAGACCGGATAGCCCGGGTTATCCCTATTGTACGGGAACATTTGGAGAAGGCACAGGAGGCCCAGCGAACCCATTACAATCACCAGGCAAAAGTGCGACAGTTCCAACCAGGGGATCAGGTTATGGTGTTGGTACCCACGGCAGAAAGCAAGCTTCTGACCAAATGGCAGGGGCCCTATGAGGTGGTTGAACCCATGGGGGAATAACCTACAAGGTGCGGCACCCAGGACGCAGAAAACAAGAACAGATTTATCACGTTAACCTTCTGAAACCCTGGCATGCACAAGAGGCATGCACAAGGGTCCAAAAAGACCTAACCCAGGAAAACAAGCCTTCCAAACAGCTGAGAGTGTCTCCCGATTTAACACCAGACCAGAAGAATGAAGTGTCTGAGATGATCTTCCAGAACCAAGATGTGTTCTCGACAAAACCGGGTCAAACAACCGAGACACATCACCACATCGTCACGAACCCTGAGGCAAGAGTAACAATGAGGCCCTATTGGGTGCCAGCGGCAAAAAGGGAGGAAATAAAAGCAGAAGTAAAAAAAATGCTGGAGTTGGGGATCATCGAAGAATCCCACAGTTGGTGGTCCAGCCCAATCGTGCTTGTGCCCAAACCTGAGAGCACCACAAGATTTTGCAACGACTTCAGGTGACTAAACGAAGTATCCCAGTTCGACGCATACCCCATACCTCGCATAGATGACCTAGTGCACCATCTGGGTAATGCCCGGTACTTGACCACCCTAGACTTGACAAAGGGGTACTGGCAGATTCCCCTTGCAGAAGACGCAAAGGAAAAGACTGCGTTCTCTACACCAGAGGGTCTTTTTCAATATACTGTCCTCCCTTTTGAATTACATGGGGCCCCAGCTACCTTCCAGCGCCTCATGGACAAGCTATTACGCCCACATAACAGTTATGCTGCTGCCTACTTGGATGATGTGGTCATTCATACTCCAGACTGGGAAACCCACCTGGAAAAGGTGGAGGCAGTCCTCAATGCCTTCAGGCGAGCTGGCCTTACAGCAAACCCTGCCAAGTGCGCTGTAGGGTTTACGGACGCCAAATATCTTGGCTACATTGTGGGAAAAGGTCTGGTAAAATCCCAAGTGAACAAGTTAGAGGCCATCCAAAATTGGCCCCGACCAAGTCGCAAGAAACAAGTCCAGGCGTTCCTAGGTGTGGTGGGGTATTACCAACGATTTATCCCCCACTTTGCCACAAGGACAAGCCCCCTGACAGACCTAGTGAAAGCCCGTGGACCTGATCTGGTGAGATGGTCTGACGCAGCAGAGGAAGCATTCACAGACCTACGGACTGCCCTCTGCAGTAACCCCGTACTGATAGCCCCTGATTTCACCAAGGGGTTTATCCTGCAGACGGATGCATCGGAAGTAGGGTTGGGGGCCGTTCTATCACAGATGGTCAGGGAGGAGGAACACCCAATTCTATACCTCAGTCGGAAACTCCTTCCAAGGGAACAAAAATATGCAGTGGTGGAGCGAGAATGCCTCGCTGTAAAATGGGCCATGGAAACATTGCGCTACTACCTGCTCGGGCGCAGATTTGTCCTCGTGACCGACCATGCCCCTCTTCAATGGATGCAGCGGAACAAGGAGAAGAACACAAGGGTGACCAGATGGTTCTTATCCCTCCAACCTTTCCAGTTCTGTGTGCAACACAGAACAGGGAGCCGTCATGGCAACGCCGTTGGCTTGTCACGTGTGCATTGTCTGGTGTCCCAAGCTGCCCAACCCCTTGGCATTGAGCAGGGGGGAGGGATATGTGACAGACCCAGACCAGTGGGGTACAGGAGTCTGGTAGAGGGCAAATATACTGGTCACTGGATGAGTAGTTTTCTGTTCCCTGAGTGACCAGAGAAAGGGCTGCACTAGAGTTATCAGGAACCTGCTAGAACCAGTTAAGGCAGGCAGACTAATTAGGACACCTGGAATCAATTAAGAAGAAGCTGCTAGAATCAATTAAGGCAGGCTAATCAGGGCACCTGGGTTTTAAAAAGGAGCTCACTTCACTTTGTGGTGTGAGTGTGAGGAGCTGGGAGCAAGAGGAGCAAGGAGCTGAGAGTGAGAGGGTATGCTGCTGGAGGACTGAGGAGCACAAGCGTTATCAGACATCAGGAGGAAGGTCCTGTGGTGAGAATAGGGAAGGTGTTTGGAGGAGGCAATGGGGAAGTAGCCCAGGGAGTTGTAGCTGTCATGCAGCTGTTACAGGAGGCACTATAGACAGCTGCAGTCCACAGGGCCCTGGGCTGGAACCCGGAGTAGAGGGCGGGCCCGGGTTCCCCCCAAACCTCCCAATTGACCTGGACTGTGGGTTCTTCCAGAGGGGAAGGTCTCTGGGCTGTTCCCCAACCCACATAGTGAATCTTTGAGGCAAGAAAATCTGCCAATAAGCGCAGGACCCACCAAGATAGAGGAGGAACTTTGTCACAATACTTTCAAGAGTACAATACAGACGGCTTTGTGGAATAGGAGATAAATAGACTATCAACATGCTACCATACTTTCACACCTCTGGTGGCAGACTCCAGGCAATCCAACAAAGCACAAGACAGGATGGGATGCTACCAAAAGTAAAACAATTTATTCTCCAGGATTGGCCAGATTGCAAGAAACAAGGTGAGGGACAAGCTGTGTACACAAGATGGGGTTTTGCTTACAGGGGACCAAGCAGTAATCCCAGCAGATTTAAGAGCTGATATTATGAGATGGTTACACATGTCACACCTGGGTATAGAAACATGCCTGAGATGAGCCACTAAGTATATCTGCTGGTCAGGCATAAGTGCCCAGTTGAGATCTTTGCAGTGCACAGTGTGCAAAGGTGTGCTCAGAGTACAGTGATCGACAACAAGGAGATACTACAGCAGTGACAGCAACAGCCCTATATACCTTCGCACAGTGTGTATCATTGGCTCTGAGCAGAGACCCAGCAGCCTCTGCCTCCCCTCCCATCCATGCCCAAGACAGCAGTCGGCAGCCCTGTGGCAGGGGAGCCGCCGCCTGCATAGGGGGTAACAGGCTGCAGCGCCTGCATTCCAGCCCAATCGGGCAGCCCCTGCTGGAGTCCTGGCACTGCAGGCTGGGAAGGGAGGCCCAGATGAGGCAGCAATGGAGAGTGGGGGTTGCACCCAGATGCTGGGGCTTTCCATTGGGAGCGGGGGTGCCAGGAGCCCAAAGGGCTGCATGGTACCTCTCTCTGGGCTGCTCCCTGGCACCGGGCATGGTGTGTCCCACCGCTTCCTTTTCTAGGGCTGACTGCCTAGTGTGTGCTCTCTGGAATGGAATGATTCTATCATTCATTGGTCCAAAACCCCTTAACACAGGGATAGGCAAACTACATCCTGCGGGCCATGTTTTAATCCGGCCCTTGAGTTCCGGCCAGGGAGCGGAGTCTGGGGCTTGACCTGCTCCACACATGCCATGGCTCCACACAGCTCCCAGAAGCAGTGGCATGTCCTCCCCCCCAGCTCCTACATGTAGGGGCAGCCAGATGACTTGGCACGCTGCCCCCGCCCCAAGGAATCGCAATCAATGGGAGCTGCAGGGGCGGCGCCCGCGGATGGGGCAGCGTGCAGAGCTGCCTGGCCATGCCTCCATGTAGGAGTTGGAGGAGGGCCATGCCACTGCTTCTGGGAGCTGCTTGAGGTAAGTGCCACCCGTAGCCTGCACCCCTGACCTCCTCCCATGCCCCAACTCCCTGCTCAAGCCCTGATCCCCCTCCCGCCCTCTGAACCCCTCAGTCCCAGCCCAGAGCACCCTCCTGCACCCCAAACCCCTCATCCCCCAGCCCCACCCCAGAACCTGCACCCCCAGCCGGAGCCCTCACCCCTCCCGCACCTCAACCCCAATTTTGTGAGCATTCATGGCCCACCATACAATTTCTGGAGGATGCTCTGGAAGGAACTGTAATCAAGAAGCTGAAGGCTCATTTTGCAAAGTATAGCATACCTGAGACAGGGTGATCAGACAATGGGCAACAGTACTGAATGCAGCAGGACTCGAACAATTCAGTGCCAAATGGGAGTGTGAGCACAAGACACCTTCCCCTGGGTCCCACAAAGAAACAGAAAGGCAGAGTCATCAGTAAAGACAGCCAAGAGATTGATGGCAAAGGCAAAACTGACAGGAAGGAATCCTTACTTGGCAATGTTGGAGCATTTCAATACACCCTCCCAGGTACTATATAGCATAGGGACTGATGGACTATAGAACTAAGACTCTGCTTTTCTTGAGGAGTTCTCTTGTTGCAGCCTAGTGAAGGAACAACAGACAGTACACAGAAGCAGTTAAAAGAATGCCAAACTAGGCAGTCAGCTGGCTACACCGAAGGAGCCAAGGACCTGAGACCACTATGCACAAGTGAATGGGTCTGGGTTCAACCAGCAAGTAGCGACACAAAACAATTGCAAAAGGCAACAGTCCAAGCTGCAGTGGGACACAGGTCATGTGTGGTATCATTTTGGCAGCCGGTTTCAAGCGGAGTGCCCCAAGGGTCGGTCCTGGGGCCGGTTTTGTTTAATATCTTTATTAATGATCTGGAGGATGGTGTGGACTGCACTCTCAGCAAGTTTGCAGATGACACTAAACTAGGAGGTGTGGTAGATACACTAGAGGGTAGGGATCGGATACAGAGGGACCTAGACAAATTAGAGGATTGGGCCAAAAAAAACCTGATGAGGTTCAACAAGGACAAGTGCAGAGTCCTGTACTTAGGACGGAAGAATCCCATGCACTGCTACAGACTAGGGACCGAATGGCTAGGTAGCAGTTCTGCAGAAAAAGACCTAAGGGTCACAGTGGATGAGAAGCTGGATATGAGTCAACAGTGTGCTCTTGTTGCCAAGAAGGCTAACGGCATTTTGGGCTCTATAAGTAGGGGCATTGCCAGCAGATCGAGGAACGTGATCGTTCCCCTTTATTTGACATTGGTGAAGCCTCATCTGGAATACTGTGTCCAGTTTTGGGCCCCACACTAGAAGAAGGATGTGGAAATATTGGAAAGAGTCCAGCGGAGGGCAACAAAAATGATTAGGGGTCTGGAGCACATGACTTATGAGGAGAGGCTGAGGGAACTGGGATTGTTTAGTCTCCAGAAGAGAAGAATGAGGGGGGATTTGATAGCAGCCTTCAACTACCTGAAGGGGAGTTCCAAGGAGGATGGAGCTCAGCTGTTCTCAGTGGTGGCAGATGACAGAACAAGGAGCAATGGTCTCAAGTTGCAGTGGGGGAGGTCCAGGTTGGATATTAGGAAACACTATTTCACTAGGAGGGTGGTGAAGCACTGGAATGCGTTACCTAGGGAGGTGATGGAGTCTCCTTCCTTGGAGGTTTTTAAGGCCCGGCTTGACAAAGCCCTGGCTGGGATGATTTAGTTGGGAATTGGTCCTGCTTTGAGCAGGGGGTTGGACTAGATGACCTCTTGAGGTCCCTTCCAACCCTGATATTCTATGATCTACAGGCTCAGGATAGCAGTGGAGATGAAACTGAAGACAACTGCAGATAGCCTTCACACCCAGAAAGACAGGACTAAGGCAGGAGCAGGAGGACATAGCACAACTCCCAACCTTTAGCTGACCTCACGTAGGATAGTCATCAGAAAAGTGGTTTATGAGTAAGGATAAGATTTTGTCATGGTTATTTTTAGTAAAAGTCACAGACAGGTCACAGGCAATGAACAAAAATTCATGGAAGCCATGACCTGTCTGTGACTTTTGCTGCTGCAGCTCCATGGTTTCCCCTGCCACCGTGGTGGCTGGGAGCTGCAGGGTTCTCTCACAAACTCACACACACACACACACACACACTCCCCAAGAGGCTGTCCCGGGTTGCTGGAACCCTGAGGAGGGCTCCCTGAGGAGGCTGTCGCTTGTCGCTGAAAACCTGCAGGGGGACCCTGAGGAGGCTGTCGCCTGTCGCTGGAACCCTGCCAGGGCCCCACTAGCTGCCAGCTCCAGTCCTGCAGCCCCAGGGGCTGAAGCAGTTTCTGTGACTTCTGTGACCTCCATGACATAAACGTAGCCTCTTATTTATGAGCAATATAGGAGACAAACTGGACACCATCCAACAGAATGAAAGCAGCAACAGGATGGAAGCAAGTCCCGTACCAACAGCAATAACACAATCAAGAAATGGGAGACTGGTTGGCGATCAGCACATTTGAAGGCGTATGAAGGCTAATAGGCCACAACAAGCAAGTGGTAAAGGCCAGGTGCCTATGGTGGGCTATGTACTAGTAATCTTTGGCAAATCAGCAACACTGGTACAAAAGACACACAATAACAACAATTGTTAAAAGGAAAGATTTCACAACCAGCATGGGTTGCAGAAGACACTAGGGAGCCAGTCTGCATATACATGACTTAAATCATAGAATATCAGGGTTGGAAGGGACCTCATCTAGTCCAACCCCCTTGTTCAAAGCAGGACAAATCCCCAGACAGTTTTTTTTTTTAAACCCAGTTCCCTAAATGGCCCACTCAAGGATTGAGCTCACAACTGTGGGTTTAGCAGGCCCATGCTTAAACCACTGGGCTATCCCTCCCCTCACCATGCTAACTACAGTTGCAGCATCCCTTTGAATTGACTATTAAGGGAATTATTTTGTTTTAGAAACATGGTGGACTCCTCTCAGGTTATTACCCAGCATGCAGTACATGAAACAGGAGGGTGTGTTGGGAGTGGGGACTGTGCTCTGCTCCTTAATCTGAAGTGGTCTCTCTATGTATGCTTCTGCTTAGTGTCCTCAGTCTCACACTATTTGTCTAATTGCAGTTTCTTCAGCTTCATCCACCTCCACTATTGGATACCACAGAAGAATGCCCCGTAATACGCTTGTATCAGCATACAGCCACCTGGCCAGAGGCTCACACCAGTATCTTGGTGCAGCTTTCAGTCAAGGAGAGTAAAACCCAGGACTTGAACTCCTCACAGAAGAACACTGAACTGTATGATGGTTGTCTCAGCAATTTCTGGATGATCATGGGATCAAGCAGACCAGACTGCAGCCCAGGAAGAAGATAAAGGGGCTCAAGGTGAAGTATTGGAAAACCAAGGATAAGAATAAGAAATTCAATACTGCCCTGACAACCTGTCTGTTTAGTGATTAAATGGACCATTTTCTGAACAGTGGTGTAAGCATGGAGCCCTGTTTCTGCATGGACTCATTTATGGAGCTCAAACGGATGTATGCTCAGAACCTGGATGTCTGCGAAGACACACAAACACAAACACATACACACCCTCAGAGAGGCGGGTGGACCGCAGCTTCAGAAAGATGTGCAGCCTCAAATCACAGGCTTTCTTTCCTGATCTGGACCATGAAGAGCAGAGGGGAGTGGAAGGTCTCCTCGCAGAAGAACAAGGGGATGACACAGCCCCCCAGTCAGGTAATGTGGGTGCAGCCATCTTTATTATGAAGGATATTACAAAATATTTGGGTGGGGTTTACTCTATAATCCTAGCTGCTGCTTCAGTTTGGGGCAATTGCTGTGTCATTATGTTCCTCCAACCCACACTGGCACCCCTTTCCTTCCCTTTGCCCTCTCCCCATCTATGCTGCTTAAAATGGCAGACAAGCAGAGAAGGAAAAAACTGCAAACTGTCAATTTACAATGACTGAATTCAGTAGCACTGTAGGCTGCCAGTTATTATGCCCAGCCCCTTTCCCAAAACTAAATTTTTACGTTCCAATTCTCCCAAAAATTAGCTCACCATTTCTTTTCCTGATAACATATCAGAGTTCACTTGCAAGAGCTGAATAAAGTTCTGGGACCAAGTTCTCTTCTCATTTGTATCAGTACAACCCTAAAAGGCAGAAGCCTCAGAACTGACCCAGCATTTTAGGTTAATCGTCACCTATGAGAACTTTGAGTAAAAAGCGAATTTCTAGAAAAATATATCAACTTTTCCTCGTTCATAGCTAGCAATGGGGAAAAAATTACCTTATTTCAATGTGTTCAGTGCGGTCAGAGTCGATGTAGAATCTGAAGGATGGTTTTAGTTTCTGTGTGGTGTCCCTGAAGCTTATATGTACCTTTCTGTCACTGTGGTAAGAAAAATTTTACCTTTCTTTTATACCATTAAAGTTAGATTGCACTCTTCCGCCTACATATAAGCCATAGGATCAACTGTGCATTCTGCCTAATGACTGAACATTACTTGATGTAATTACCATTACATCATTTTGATCTTATCTCAAACCCACTCTCACAGATCACATTTTTTCATTATACAATGCAAGAAAGGTCAGCTTGTGGGCCCAACACTCAGTTCTGTTCACCATGTGATTTTTCTCGGGGACTCTTATATCTAGCCTCTTGCAGCTTGCTGCAGTTTTTAGTAAATACAATTCTTTCTAGAAAACAGAAGATTAGCTGAGATTTCCTACAGCTTTTTAAACTGTGCAGGGAATTACTTTTTAAAGGGCATAAATTATTTCCACATTTGTGATCTTATTTTACTAGAGAATAGTAAAAGAAAAAACAAGAAGGCCTGTACAAATGTTAAAAAGAATAATCTGTGTCTGAATTAAATGCCAGGGCATATGGAATTGTTGCCTGATTTTTTTTTAGGAGATTTCGGAGGAGTGATTAGTACTTTTCCAAAAGGGACAGTAGTTGGAGAACAGAGAAAGTTAGAACGGAGTCAGTATCATGCACAGGAGACAGGAAAGAAAACTCACTGTTGGCAAGAGCAAGCAGCTGCCAGTTTAAGATCGCTGGACGACTATAACTCAGACCGTGGTCGACTGTTGGATCGAATCAGGGAGTTGGAAAGTATTTGTGATAGGCTAAAGGTTACAGAATGAATGCATGGATGAATATATACAGGATTACCTATTCTGAGGATAAATTTTTTTTCTGATGAGATTGTTTCAATCTATATGTAATAATCTGTCAAAACATGTATTTTCAGTCCATTGAAACATGTCATGTCCTGTTATAATTTAAGAGACGACCCTGCAAACTCATTCAAAATTCCCATTGAAATTCATGGCAAATTTGAATAAGTAAATCTGCAGGATTAGGGGTAAAATTTTTAAAAGCATCTAAGTGACTTAGAAGTGTAAGTACTGTTTTCAGAAATGACTTAGGGCTAGATTTTTGAAGATATTTAGGCACCTAAAGATGCAGATAGGCACCTAATGGGATTTTAAAAGCACTTAGTTGCCTAACCTCCCACTGATGGGAGTTAAGCACCTATGCACTTTTGAAATCTCTCTAGGGCTCAAATTGTTAACAGTATGTGTAGGTATTGTGAGGCCTTGAGTGCAGGGGACTGGACTAGATGACCTCCTGAGATCCCTTCCAGTCCTACACTCCTATGATTCTAAATAACTTAGACTGTGAAGTCCCATTTTCAAAAGTGACTTGGACACTTAGGAGTCTACTTTGCATTGAAAGTCATTGGGATTTAGGAGACTCTCATCAGTTAGGCAACTCAATGCTTTTTAAAATCCCACTAGGCACCTAAGTCACTTTCAAAAATAGGACTTCACCTTCTAAGTCACTTAGGCCTTGCAATGCTGAGTGGAGCAATGCCTACATACCGTTAAAAGTCTGAACCTAAGTGCCTATCTGCATTTTTACAGACTAAATACCTTAAAATCTGGGCCTCAGTGCCTGAGACACATTTGAAAATGGGACTTAGGTCCCTAAGTCACTTAGGCACTTTTGAAATTTTTATCCTACCTCTATAGTTTGATTCTTAAAATTCTAAATCTGTTGAGTAGCATGTGTCTGTTTTCATTATATTCATTTCCGGCCCCTCTCTCTCTCTCTCCTTTTTAATAACAAAAAACACTAATTTGAAACATACTGGTAAAAAAAATAGTTTTACAATTCCCATAAAAGATAGAAGTATAATAGTGTGTAATTTAAAGCAAAAGTAATGAAAACTGCTAAGGTTGTAGTATATGTGTGACGGAGCCCACGCTCCGTGATGACTTGTTACCATGATTGCACAATAGTCCCTCAGATGACTCAACCAGAAGCTCTATTGCAGTGGTTCTCAACCAGGGGTCTGCAGCTGGAACCCAGAGCCTGAGCCTTGGCACACACACCCACATCCCACCTCCCCACAGGGCTGAAGCCGGGAGCCATGGGGCTGAACCCCAGAGCATTGGTTGCCCCCTGCCCCCAGTGATAGAGCAGAGCAGTCCGGAGGCCAGCCCCACATCATCTCACTTCCTCCTCTCCCCGCCCCTTGGCCAGGTCTGAGGCAGGAAGCCGGAGGTGGGCAGTGCGGGCAGCTGCTGCTCTGGCTGGTGCCATGGAGCGGGCAGCCATGGTGTTCCGTCTCCTGCTGCTTGTGCCCAGGGTTGCAGCTGCTCCTCAGCTCATGCAGCCAGTAAGAGCCGTCCAGGCAAGGGGACATGGCTCTGTGGATGGCAGAGCCCTTGGGGAGCAGTGACCACAGGGGAACCCTCCTGGTGCACAGTCCCTAGCTATCTCCTCCGTGTACCCTGAGGGTTTTCAAATTTTTTGAGCTGAACCCCCACCACATACAACCCAGACAGGCTGGGTGGCCTGCTGAGGTGAGTCAGGTGGTGGAGGTGGTGCTGCCTCCCTGGACCCCACCATGCAGAGCTGGCCCAAGCCCCCGCCAGCCCCTGCCCCCCCAAAATAGAAGTTCAAACTATGCCTATGCCCGAGGCCCCACCCCCGGCCCGGAGCCCCGAATCTCCCTCTTCCCCTGCTAGGCCCTGGAGTTTTTATAGCATGTTTGGGGGGAGCTCAGAAAGAAAAAGGTTGAGAACCCCTGCTCTATTGGACACCTAGCTTGAGTCTGAGTAAAGCTTTTCAAAAGACAGACAACTATCTCCACAGTCAGGGGAACACATATTGTCCGATGTATTCATTTTTTGACCTTTTTATACATTGTGTACTGTGGTGTCTAATCAAAGATAGATTGGATTAAAAGTTTTTTTATTGAAGAATTCAAGGTAGACTGCTATAAATGCTACTTCCACTCCACAGAGAAACAGAGAGATGCCTAGGACCTGATTCTCCTTTCACTAGAATGAATCAGGAGTATTCTTTTGAAATCAACAGAATTACACTGGTATAAAAGATAGCAAAGAAAAAAAAACTACTTTTAATAACTATTTTTTGCTTTAGCAAATCCATATCTCCAACAGAAACATACTTGGCCAAATCCGGTCTGTTACATCAGTGAAAATGAAAGCAGAATTTGACCCACTCTTTTGAAAATGTGACTTTTTTGTTTAATTTATTACACAGTGCAAATTTGAATCATTGAATGAGAGTCTCATAACAAATTGCAAACTTCGGTCCTCTAATGAGCTTTTGTTGCACTCAGATAGTACCATGATAGGGGTTATATAAGTATCTAGATAGAAAGATATGTGAGCATTTGTACCATATTTTACCATCAAATATGCTTTGTAGAGCTAATGTTTTTTGCCATTTATGAGCAGAAAGAAGCCATATTCGGAGGTGGAGAAAGGGGAAGAATTGCTGGATCTTTAAATTCCTATTATTCGACAATCTTCCTCAATTAGATTTAGACTCTCATTAAGTTACAATTAACATTGTAGGTATTGCACCTCCAGCCTTGGCCCATACATTTCTTCCTTGTTCTGTGCATGTTTGAATTCTCACTAGAGTCCACTCACATTGTTCAGTTTTACTGATATATGTTCCATACACAATTCCCAGGAGTGGGAAGTATTTAAACCTCTCCCTTGCAGGAATAAGCTCTGTTTCCTTAAGACAACAGCTGAAATAGAGCCTATGTCTCCCCCATGACTGTAAAAACAGGAGGCATCCAGCTGAGCTTCTAGAGGACAGGGAGGAAGGGGAGAAGGACCACAGGCCCCTCCTCAGCCAGCCAGAAAGTGGGCAGGAGCAGAGGGATCAGCCAGACACAGTTCTTCCCTGCTATGTGTAGCCACCTACAAAGCAGAGAAATGAAGAGAACAGCTGAGTCCAATTTTATAAGGGCTATTGTTGGGTCTAATTGAGATAGCCTAATAGGGAAGGCTTTGTTCACCTGTTGGCTGTTTAGACTCTGCTTGCAGTTATAAAAGCCTTTCTTTAGGTGCTTAGGGAGAGCTAAAAGCCTGTGAGTGTATGGCTAAGGAAACAATAGTCCTTTGAAGTATTTCCTCCAGGAGCACTTTACTTCTGTTTTTTGTCTACAAAGGCATTCCCCAGAAGCATTTCCCTTGTAGGGATCTTATCTAGAGAGAGATTCACCAGAGGCTTTCTCCCTCCCAGCCACTTTGTAGAGGAATTTAATAACAATACAATATTTTGATGGGTTTGAAGGTGTAGTGTATATTTTTTGTGCTCTGTGATATATTTTTTTTACACAGCACTGACTGGTCATAGCCTGGGGATTTACCCTCTACCATGCTGTAGAATCAGGCTATTAAAGGGGCTGTTTCTGCAGGGAAGTAGGGAAGATCAGCACTTGAGCAGTCATTTTCTAATGTGGTGAAGCTGGCTGTTTTCCCTCCTATGACATATCATGGCTTTTTGCTCCTTTGGAGGGGCTTCTCCCTCGTATCGCCTTCTGTCTGGCTTTCTTTAGGAAGGAGGGTACTGTTATTTTGCCCTACCCCTGCCAGCTGCTATCTCAGACCCCCAGTTTGTAGATCAGGCTGGGCTTAGGTATAAGATAATGTCCAGACACCTACAGTGAGGCAGCAGTGTGCATACCAGATGCAGAAACATAGGCACCTAGGGAACTTTTACAGTAGAAATTTAGGCACCGAGTGATCTTACATGCTTACAATGTTAGGCAACAGCCTAATGGGGGTTTTCTGGATCACAGGGGGGGGCCTAAAACTGGGACTTAGGCACCTAAGTTCTCTTATGGATGTGGACCAGAGTGCATATCCTGTCTCTCCCTCCCCATAAGCAGTTATAGGGGTAGGCTGCTGCCTGATCCTGCCCCTTCCCACATCTCTCAGCTGGATGAAGGCCTCTTTCTCCTCTGCTGCTCAGCAGAAATCTAGGACACCTCTCAGATATTGTCAGCAGGGGATGGGACTTAGAAGGGTCCCTAGCAGGGCCGGTGGAAGGATGTTTCGAGCCCTAGGCGAAATTTCCACCTAGTGCCCCCCCACCCTGTGGCAGC
>NC_048300.1:138271164-138334462 GCF_013100865.1 Trachemys scripta elegans | reverse complement strand
TTTTTTTTTTATTAAATAGAAGAGTTTAATTTTCTGTAGCAGGTAGATTCAGCGCCTTGGGGACCAGGGCTGGTGCAACCATTTAGGCAACCTAGGCGGTCACCTAGGGTGCTAGGATTTGGGGGGCGCCATTTTCTTTGGCAGCGACCGCAATGGCCGGATCTTCGGTCGCCCCAGTCGCCGCCGGCATTTAGGCGGAGGGAGCTGGGGCAGTGGAGTGGGGGGAGGGCCACCTGCAGCGGGGGAAGGGGAGGCGGCACGCAGGGGAACTCCCCGCCCCAGCTAACCCCATGCCCCGCCTCCTCCCCGAGCACACTGTGGCTGCTTCACTTCTCCCGCCTCCCAGGCTTGCGGCGCCAATCAGCTTAGGCACCACAAGCCTGGGAGGCGGGAGAAGTGAAGCAGCCATGGCATGCTCGGGGAGGAGGCGGGGCAGGGGTTAGCTGGGGCGGGGAGTTCCCCTGCGTGCCGCCTCCCCTTCCCCCGCTGCAGGTGGCCCTCCCCCCACTCCACTGCCCCAGCTCCCTCCGCCTAAATGCCGGCGGCGACTGGGGCGACCGAAGATCCGGCCATTGCGGTCGCTGCCAAAGAAAATGGCGCCCCCCAAATCCTAGCACCCTAGGTGACCGCCTAGGTTGCCTAAATGGTTGCACCAGCCCTGGTCCCCAAGGCGCTGAATCTACCTGCTACAGAAAATTAAACTCTTCTATTTAATAAAAAAAAAAGAGCAACCTGTTAAGCACATATTGGAATGTAACTATCTGACCATCATCACCCTTCTACAGCGCAAAGGCCAAGGAAATAAGGACAAGCATCCTTCAGTGATGTAGCTCTTGGAAGATTTGACTTTAGGGTAGATTTAAGTGATTCTTGTAGAATAAAAATCAACTCAAATTTCAGAATTTTCTCCAAATGCAGTCAAAATTAAGCCTTTAGTGTATGCATAGATTCAGAAAAGGACACACCCCTCTCCTAGTTACTCTATTCTTTCATAACCCTAAAACCAGACTCTCTTTCTTTCCTTGTGATCTCATAATATACCTTTGGTTTCCTTTCACATGTTCTTGTTTCCCTTTTCTCTTATAACCTCACATAGGTCCCACCACTCTGAAGATCCTGATGTAGGATCCAACAACTCTGGTAGTGTCTCTACCGGATTTTGATTCCCACTCCATTCATTTCTTGTGTGGTCTGGTGCACAATGCACTTCGGAGTGCCTCTATGACCACGGAACCTCCCAAATGTTAGAAGTTGCAATGGATGGACGTAGCCAGATTATCAGAATTGCTGAAGCCCGGTAGCAGTAAAAGGGCCTGTAGACTGGTTGAGCTTAGCCCATAGTATATTGGAGGGTCCCTGGGAGAAAGATGGGGATCCATGGAGAGGAAAGGAGCTGAATTATTTTATGTTGCAGGTACAAAAACAGATGGGGCTTGTTTTGGGGAGCTCTGAGCAGAGATGAAAGAAATCCCCTTCAATAAGTTCACAAGGAGGAAGAGGACTCTGATGGAGAAAACAAAGATGTATTCTAAAATGGTTCCAAAATATCCAGATATTTGGATTATTTTCTGAGCCTCTCCACATTTTTCAGGTTTGATCTTCACCATTGCAGTTGTTATCCAGGTGGTAAACAAAGGAAGACAAACATGAAGTTGTATAACTGTTTATTTGCTTCACAGGGAGATCAATAGTGATTCAATGGGCACAGAGAAAACAATCATACATGAAAAAATAGAAGACATAGATATGGAGTATTATAAAATGGATTAATAATCCATATTTGAATGAAATAGGTTGCAAAAATACTATATGATATTTCCCAGGTTTATTCAACTTATTGTCTAATATTCTCAGTGAAGCAACCACCTTGGGCCCATCCTACTCCCACTGAAATCAACAGGAGTTTTGCCATTGATTTCAAAGGAAACTGGGTCAGGCCTTTTAAGATTAGCTATTAGGCCTCTCAAGCTTCAGCCAAACATTGATTTTTCAGAGAAAAGATGACTTTTAATACTTAGTGTGGGTAGAGAATTGACTGCTAAGCCATTTCTGTTTTAAAACCAAAGTGTAAAGGGAAAGAAAAACACCAGTTTGGATCTTAAGAAAAGGCACCTAAATACTACAGTTGTTGTCATATTAGAAATATGTACAATAATAATGATTATAGCAAAGGCACCATGCCAGCTAAATAATATAGCCCCTGAACTGCAATAAGGTTACCAGGGAACACCTACAAAAAAAATAATCAGAATTCGGCTCTTCATCTAGCAACTTTCCAAGGTCAAAGTGTGCAATCATGAGACAATTTATGGCACTTATTTGGATGTGTGTGTGTGTGTGAGAGAGAGAGAGAGAGAGAGTGAGCTTGCAGCACCATACCGCAAGTCCCTCTCCTGGCCAGGGGGGAAGGGGTGAAAGCTGTGCAGACCCCAGCACTGGTCCTGCTCTGCTGGCTCCAGCTGCCTTGGGCAGGCAGCCCCAGCCTCTTGCTGTAAGTGGTTGCCGTGGGAGTGGGATGGAGATAGGCAGTACAGTACTTGCTTTTATTTATGTATTTTTGTCTCTGCTGCTTCCTGAACAGTTACTTCCAATTTCACATAGTGTCTGGTTGACCAGTCAATCTGTAACTCTGGTGTTCGTATCTTTGAGGTTCTACTGTAGATAATATGATTGCTAAAGTGTTACAAAACAAAACATCTCACATTAACAAGTTTCAGTTTGACCTCCATAGTTTTAATTATCAGGTTTCAATTTGACTTCAATATTTTTAATCAATAAAGGTAATCAAACTTCATTACTACATGTCTGATTCACCTCCAGAGGTCAGGAAGAACTGTTTCCCCTGTGTACTGCATTGCTCAGTTAATTGGCTGTGTATAGTATAGGACATTTTAGAATTCTTCTGAAACATCAAGTACTCATCATTAGACAAAGGCAGGATACTAGACTAGATGGACTATTGATCTAATTAGGTATGTCAATGTCTATATTTCTGTGCTCTGTTCCTTTCTAATCCTTCAGGAAACAGATAGGGGTTTGTTTTTAACCATGTTGTAATATTTGTAACATAAAAATGTCTAACAGAAAATACATGCATCTAGTGTGAACATATCCCTGTGAGTTTTAACTTTACATCTGATAAATAATTATGTACACTGTACAACATAAGATATTTCATTTCATATATTCATTTCTACTGCCAATTCAGTTAAAACAGAGGCCTGAATAATGCAAAGATGTTCTGTTTCTGTAGGAAACAATATCTGCAGCTCTAACAGATATGCAAATAAAGAAACAATTGTTGATACAATTAGGCATAAACTGTCTCCAGTCTAAATGTCAATAACTTTAAAATGCAGTTATTGTATATTTACCCTCTCTTGTTTTAGCAGAGCTTTCTGCTGCGAGTTGTTTTCAGATTTCAGATAACTGAATTTCTAGTTTTAACAGATGAAAATGGAGAATGTACTAAAGTACCTTAAATAATAAATAAATTGTGACATAAGCAACCTCTGTTAATGATAGTAGAGGAACACAGAAGACAATCACTAGGAATCACAAAATGTATACTGAAGAAAATAGCTTATTTGTTACTTTAATAAAACAGTGTTTTTATTAAGACTGCACTTAGCTGCCCCACCATCACCTAGGAAAGCATCTGTGTCAGGTCTCCCTCTGCACATTCAGCTGAAATGTTAATTGTATTGCAGTCGCACTTAAGAGCCCCAACATGGGCCAGGTACTGTACAAACACAGAACAAAAAGAGGGTTCCTGCCCCCAAAATCTTACAAGCTAACAAAATGTTCTCTTTCCCATTATTCCTTCAACTGGCAGAGCATTGTTCTGCACTCTTAAGCAGTTGCCCTGTTCTATCCTACATATGGGTAAGGTCTGGATCTCTTTCTAAAAGATATGCTGTAGCTCAAACAGAAATTACAGGCTGATGTTTTATGGCCTGTGTTATGCAGGAGGTCAGTCACTATGATCATAATGATCCTTTCTGACAGATGAATCTAAGTGATCATTCTATATACCTTACGACTCCACAGTGGTATTGTGAGGCTTAATTTAATTATTGTTGTTAATACTTGCAAAGTAAGTTGAGATCCATGGAGGAGAAGTACTATAGATGTTCAAAGTATTACATTTCTGATTAGTGATGAATCACTAGAAAAGTGGACTAGTTCGTGATGATTAATTCCTGATTGGAAAGTACGGTGTGCCAATGTTATCTATCTCCAAAAAGTACTTTTCTAAAATAAAAATGTTATATATTTACATAATCACATTTCATCATGAACGATCACAAAGTGCTACCGAAGCTGGATATGCAGGATTCATTTCACATCTCACTAAAATGCAGTCACCTCAAGGATGCAAAACAGCTGCTTTTCTCTGCCACCAACATTGTGCAGCTGTTCTTAAGAATATATACAACTTAAACTATATGAAATAAGTAGACTGTAAATGCCCGAGTTGGATTTATTGTATTTTATTTTATTGGGAGAATATTTTATTGGTACTAAGACCCCTGACAGTAAAAAAAAAAAAAGCTATGGCACTCAATTTCCCATCCAGACCATCTGTTTATAGATATGGCTGTGCAATAGGGTGTAACAACCATGAAAGGGCTAAGGGCTGCCAGCCTGTCACATGACTCCGAGGGAACGGATTGAAGGAAGGGGTATGTGTTCTTTCTAGGACTGTAAGAGGCAAAGGGAAATGTCTCTGGGGATGTCAGCCTGCTTTGCTCTGGGAATCACTTTGTTTTCCGTTACTGCATGAGTTTTTGTGTGTTTGAATAATAAATTGTGCCCTGAATCAAAGGCCTGAAATAGATTCAAGCTTGGCATTTGTTCTTTCCTGGGCTGGTTTATAGGCTGCCTGACCATTTAAGCCTTTCAGCACAATGGTAAGAAAGATGAAATCCCATTCTTTGCTAAATTAATCTTTCTGCAAGACAATTGTAATTTGATTCTGTTGTATGTGTTATTGTTTTGGTAACTAATAAAGGTCCAGATTCTTCCTGATCCTCCCACAGGTGCATGGAGGAGGAAGACACAAAGCATCTTCTACAGACAGCAAAGCAGCTGAGGCATACTGGAGAATTAGGTCCTTAATTTTCAATTAACTTCTTGATTTAGCATGCTATTGAGATGAACACTGTGTGAATGGGACTAGGGAGATGGAGAGAGCTCAGTCCCTGTATCCCACTGTCTATATTTTAAATCTAACTGTAGCCAATATCATTGTAACACCGCTCACTTGCCTCTTTAACGCCAGTCTCCTTATGGAAGGGCCTGGTTCAATGGCTCCAGAATGGCCTGACCCATCTACTTTTCACCAGGGTGGACTCCACCCCCATCCCCTCCTCTTCCCCCTGAGGTCCCAGCCAGGCCAGCGTGAAGCCCAGCCGGCGACCCAAAGCAGCTGTGGGAAGCCGCGGCAGACCCTCCACCTGCCCGGGGTGCAGAGGGGCTGAGAGCAGCCCCCGGCTTGTGTCCCTGCCCTCTGGGTTCCCCGCCTGGCTGAGGGCAGATGGAGGTGGAGGGTCCGTGACCTGGGCGGAGAAGTCCTGGGGGTGGGGACACAGGCCAGAGGCAGCTCTCCTCAGGCCGCCGCACTGCAGGCAGGTGGAGGGTCTGCCGCTGCTCCCCACAGCTACCAGCCCAGCTCTTATTATAGCTGGGCTACAACTGTGAAGCCTCCACCCCCCTCACCAGAACTGGGTAGGGGAGAGCTGCAGGGGCATCTGTGGGGAGCCTGGGTTCCTCCACCTGCCCTAGATGGGGGGTCTAGGACTTGGGTAGGGGGCTGCTTTTGCCCCCCACCCCACCCTGAGGGGGGGGGGCTCCCTGGCCCTGTTCCAGCTTGGCTGTGGCCAGGGCCTTGGGGGGCCCCTGGTACCCCACTTTTAGGAGGACTCCAGTGCCCTGGGTTCATCTGGATCCCACCTCCAGCTCAAAAGGATATAAACTTCTTTATTCTCTTCCCAGATCAATTTACTTGGCTGTGCTGCCACACCCCTTGCTCCTCTGTAGCAGCTTGGAAGGAAAATTCTAACCACAGTTGACTCTGAATTACTTGCCAGATAGTTGGAGACTCCCAGGCAATAAACACAAACACACAATATATTCAACAGAATAACTGTATTAAACAGGAAGTAAATATGATGGAATAGAGTAAACCAATACTCTCAGGGGCATCACTGCCCTCCCCACACTGATAATACTGATTAATTGCCCCAAAACTCCCAGGAATAAAATGTAATGTCCCACTGGTATCCATTCTCCATGGGATCGCTTGATGACCTGCAACAACAGTATCTTCTGTAGCAGCAATAAGCAATTTGGCTGACTTGGTTCAGCCCAAAAGACTGTCACGTGGGATAAGATGCTAAGCAGATTTAATAGACTGTAGGTAATAAAATCCCAAATCCTTACCCCACGGCTTGAAGGCACAGTTCAGGGAACAGGGAGTCTCCCAAACAATTGCCCTGATTAACTAAAAGATGGTGAAAAGAACAGGAGTACTTGTGGCACCTTAGAGACTAACAAATTTAGGTGCCACAAGTACTCCTGTTCTTTTTGCGGATACAGACTAAGACGGCTACTACTCTAAAAGATGGTGTGCTCACAACTCTGTGAATGATCCTCAGGTTCAGAGCTGAATCCAGACTCTCAGTAACTGCAGAGGGGCTGACAATCGCAGTTAGTAGGCATCCTCTTCAAACAAGAATCAGGCTGCTTCTGGCCCCAAGATTGCCCCTCACCATAAAAGGAATCAGGAATCAGGTGCAGACTATAATAACTATCCTAAAAACCCCAACTCCCAATCTCCTGTCCTACAGCTCAGATACAATTACAGCAGGTGGGCAACCTTGAATTAGCAGCAAGAGCAGTACTTGCCATGTGGTAACTAATTTGTCTAGGTATCTGAAGGACTAACTTAGCCTGACAAAGTAGGGAGTTCTCCTAACACAACCCTATAAACTGAGAGTTACCTTGAAGAGGGAACGGAACAAGCTTAGGGCTATTGCGTCCAGGTACCCAGAGGCCAGTTCTCAGGAATTACCTGTGTGACCAGGGTCCCAGGGCAGGGGTAGGAGGAAGGCCCACACTGAGGTTGCTCAATTAGGGCCAAATGCAACAAATGGGGCAGACTATCCCCAAAGCTGGTGGTTATTCTAATACTTAGATTCACCAAACTAGCAACAGAACTGCTTCTACAATACCTCGCTGGTTACACAGAAACCAAAACACAGTTCCCTTATACTCTTATAGCAACCCAGCCTTGGGCTTCCACCCAGATACCCAAGTCAAATATGATGAGGATTACTGAAAATCTTATTCATCACATAAGAAAGTTCTACCAATCCCAAATGATCGGACACATTACCTCCCAGGTTAATGAATACTTCAGATTTTACCCAAATACATGCTTACAGCCAATTAAACTAAAATTTATTAAAAAAGAAAAGAGTATTGGTTAAAAGATCATTATACATACAGACATGAGTACAGATCTGAGATCAGTTTCATAGCAGAAGTGGTGAGCTTAGGAGTTGCACAGAGTTCATAGAATTAGTCCATAGGTTACAGGCCAATGTTGAACACCAGGGTGATCCAAATGAATTTGGAGACCTCAATCTTGCAACTCAATGTTTCCCCTGATAAAGCATAAGCAGATATGAAATGAAATGTCAGGTCCCAAGAGTCCTTTATACAGTTCCTGGGCAGCACAGAGTCCTTCGATGAACAATAGGCTTGTGAAGTAACTCTCTCTTTCCTAAACATCACCGGTAATTAACTACATGGATTAACATAAGTAGTTTATAGACAGTTTACCACAAACTTTAAAGAGACATAAACAATAACATTATTTCACGCAAGGTTCATCTAAATGTTAATGTTTCCTTTCAATCTTTGAATTAACAGAATACAGCCCTAGACAGGAACCAACTTTGAGCTCTGGTCAAGAGAAAAATTCTCTAAGTTAACTTCTAACAAGATATAGGTAAACATAGACTACTACAATCACTATCTTCTTCCAATTCTTTAACAATACAAGTTTACATTTCAAAGTTCTAGCCTATCTAACAAGGAATGGTCCTAATTACCATTAACATACTTTTCTAACATGTCTTCTAAAGGTTGAATCTGGTTCAATTAGCCTGCAAGCTGCTTAACCTTTTCTGGCCCTGTGTCACACCCTGCATGCAGGTCTGGGACTCAAGCTCACCAACAGAAAATGCTACCCTTTCAATGGTTGGCTCTAGACACCTTCCCAAATGGCTTCTTTCCTCCCACAGTGCTCCTGGAGGGCAGGTACTTCACTGAAGGTTGTCTTTATTGGTCAGGCTAGCTCTACTTTCCCAGGCTTTTTCCTGTCAATCACTTGAACTCTAACCGTCTCTCAGACGTTGCTCCTCCTCTGAGCAGGTACCTTGGTAGCCATCCAGGCGCACCTGCTATAACTCCTCCAAGCCAACTGGGGCCCCTATCACTGAAAATAGCATCTCTCCCAATCTGTGCTTGCCCTCCCCTGCTTCTCCCAAGGACATCTTGCCTTTCCCTGAGTTTCCAGCACAGAGGCACCCAAGAACGTAAGCTCCACAGCAGTTACATAACCATAATTATATAGAACAATCAATAGCTTAGCTTAATTGCAATTATTTTTAACTATCTGGAAAAGTATTTTAACTATCTGGAAAAGTATTAAGTGTCTGCATGATTCTGTTGTTAAGATCATTTGAGACAAAGAAGAGATTGACACAGATGCTATTTTTTTTTAAAAGGACAGATTTTGTATTAATTTTAGCTCAAACTAAGTTTTAATTAAACTTGTAAATTCTCAGAAAATTCATTCTGTTATCGAAGAGTAAGTGCTGTAAGTTTTGGGAGGATACACCGTATTTTGCATACCAAACAAAGAGGTCAAATCCTTGCTTTTAAGTGCAAAATAGAACTCAACCTTACTTACTTTTAAGCAGACCTCCCTGAGTAGGGTATTATATTGTAATTTGAAATACAGAGGATCACTGTGTCCCAAAACCACCGACCAAGATTTAATAATGATCCATCACAGTGGTATAATTTACCCAGCAGGTAAGAGCTGGGAAGTGTGTTACACCTTGATTAAAGGTTATTTAATGTTAGCAAAGATAATAAAACTGTTTGTCAAAAATATATATAACATAATGGGGATTTTATTTAAACTGGAACAATTACAACTGGATTCTACCTACCTATTATAACATTACATTGATGAAGGATATACATAATAAAAAAATTCTAATGGTTCAAATATATATGTATTATACACACACACTCTATAACTAACTACTAAGTGTATATAACAAAATATAACCCTCTAACTCAAGAAATATATCTATGTCTATCTCTGTACTCACAGGCTTTTATCTTATATGGTGTTATTTTTTCCTAGTTCAAGGTTGCACTTTCCTCAAATATCTCACTGGGTTCTGTCTAATGCCCAAGTCTTTGAGACTCAAGTGCCTCTCGTGACTTCCTGAAGAGATGGACTAGACTCCAGTGATTTTTGCTTGCAAGGGTTCATATTAGACCAGACCCAGTGGTACTCCTGTTCCACATCTCCGGCCCACACAAATCAATAATAGGAGACAACCAGAACTGATGGTCAGGAACAAACAGGAACAGATGCTCAGGAACACACATGGACTGACTTGACCAAACATGGACTGACTTGACCAGCCACCTTTAAACGAAAGGGATCCTCTTTGGCATGTCTGTCCTGCTCAGTCTCAGTGTTTCCACTTACTCTCAGTTGCCCCTCCATCCCTCTTTCTGCTCTCTCTCCTCACCCTGTTTCTCTCTGTTGACTCACAGACTCTGTTTCTCTCCATCAGGCACTGCCTGTCTCTGTCCCTCAGTTGTCCCACTCTTCTCCAACTGTCACTTCCCCTCCCTCTGAGGGGAAGGGCCATCTCCTCTCACTTTCTCAGAGGCTGGGGCTTCTTCCTCTCCATAGAACAATGACAGTGCTTTCACCCTGAACACATCCTAAATCATATATCACCATACAGGGTCAAATTCCTTTACCATATTTACATACCTTCCCCCCTTTAAATACACCATCCCTGGCATATTACAAATTTTATAATATTCTTATACTTAAGCTTAATACAGTATAACTATCTGAATACAGAACAATCTTTTTGTAGATAGGTGGGATATTTGTCCTTTGTTTCACGGGAAGACCTATGGGGTACAAAAAGAACTTTCTCCTGCTCTACATTATCATCCTCTATAGTATACTTTTCTTCCCCTTCTTCTAAGTATCATCTACTACTGCATCTGTCTCTTGAACCTCAGGTTCCTCCCCTAGCAGGACCCACACAGTTTCTCATTCCAGATCTTCCTCTGAATCAGAGTCCTTTATCTTATGCTCTTCTTCAGAAACAGACTGTATCTCTGTGGGGAAAGTAGCCCCCTTTTCTCCAACTGTCATTTTCCCTCCCTCTGAGGGGAAGGGTCATCTCTTCTCACTTTCTCAGAGGGTGGGGCTTCTTCCTCTCCATAGAACAGTGACAGTGCATTCACCCTGAACACACCCTAAATCATATATCACCATACAGTCCCTTTAACATATTTATATACAGAATCACAACCAGTGCCTCCATAATATTGCAGTAGTACACACAATATACTGGGCATTGTACAAACAAGGAAAGACGCTACCTCTCACCCCAAGAGCTTACGGTCTAAAAAGCAACACACAGATGAAGGGCTAGGGAAGGAGAAACAAGCAAAGTAGCCAGGGTAATGACTTGATACTTCCATTTTTTTGTCCTGTTTTGTTCAGTCCTTTCAGTTTGATAAATCCCTTACCTATCACCAGTCCCTTAGCATTCCCATCCATCATCCAGTACTTGACTCCCACCATACCCGCCTACAGTGTGAAAATGGAAAGCCTGAGATTTTCATTTTGGCTACTTTCTGCGCCCCTGTACCTCTCTTGGCCATCTGACAATAAGTGGTTTTTATATTAAATTAGGGGGGAAAGTACTCCTCTACTTTGAGTGACCTTAGACAACAGTGGGTCTCAAGAGCTGAGGAACTCACTTCTTGACAGCCAGCCTAAATAGGCCCTATCTCTCGAATCCTCCTCTGTGCCATTTATATCACTCTTCCAGCTACAGCATTAGAAGTCCTGAGATTTTTTGATGGCAGTCTTGGAGGACTGAGAAAGTTAACAAAAACCGGAGGTTAAGCATGTATGATCCCCATGTAGCACTTCCACATGGAGTCACTGTCCAGCCCACAGTACCCACACCCAGCCCTCACCACAACTTTACTCCTTCCTTCCAGCTGAGGGGATGAAGCCAAGATCTGGCCCAGGTGCCACTACTTCCTATGTCTGATTATTTACAGCTGTTTGGAAAACCATTCAAATACCCATGATTCATTGGCATTACATTTTTTTTTTTTACAGATACCTTTCTCCAACAGTATATATCATAGTTATATAATTCTGTCATTACACATTGTAGTTACATCAATATAAGACCTATATATACCTCCTTGTAATTATGTATTTTCATTCATTAATGACAATTGGCTCTTTTACCGTTTACAATAATTACACCAAAATGTAATACTGTATTTTAAGAAGAAATTTGCATAATAAAATATAATATTTAGGGTCTAGGACTACTCTAGAAGAGTGCTGGAATCTACAGAAAAGCACAAAGGCTCTAATCCTGTCATGACCCACGGGCCTCAAACCTGGGTCACACTCCAACCCTCCATCTGGCAGCCACATTCAAACTCACCATCTAGCTGTTTGCTCATCTGGGACTCATGAAGTCCAACCCCAGTTTGAGGCTCTTGCCCTGCAGTCCTATGGGCAAAGTCCTGGAGCCACTCATCGGCCTGCTGGCCCTATTTACACCTGCAGCAGGAACAGAACGCTATCAGAACATCTGGGCTCCACCCTGTTCTGGACTGTGTGTCCTCTGATTTCCTGGCATCCTGACGCAGCATGACTCCTGGTACTGATTTGTGGATCTGACCTTCAGTCTGTCTCTGGGCTCTGACCTCCTGGTATGCTGACCCATCCTGACTCTGGTTCCTGACTCATGGTTCTGATCTCCAGTTATCCTGATCCAGTCAACTCCTGATTCCTGTCTTGTGACTGAAGACTCTAGCTTTGTCTACTTGGTCAGGCCGTGACAGTGACTCCTGTAAGGCACTCAAAGTCCTTGACTCCCGTTGATTGGACCCTTGATTCTGCAGTCCTTGTCTGTTTACAAAGCACTTAATCATATGCTTAAGTCCAGTGACACCTAAGCAAGCACGTATGTCTTTGCTGAACAGCAATGGATTTAAGTACATGTTTATATGCTCTGCTGGACATAGTTCAGTGGGAGTTGAGAAAACTCAGAACTTTAAAGTAGGCATTCAGCAAGCTGCAGAATCAGGCCCATTCTCTTTAATACCTAAGTATTGTAGAGTACAAATTAGGACCCTGTCCTACCCCTCTTAATGTCAATGTTTGTTTGGCCATTTACCTCAATCGGAGCAGGATTAGTCATATATTTTTCCTTAGTCATTTGTGCCTAAGTAATGCAAAGTTTGTCTCAGATCTTTTACTATTATGTAATTTAATGTGGTTTTTATACAGGAATAGTATGCATAAGAATTGCTATCTCAGGATAAAAAGAGAGCTACTAAACTGCATGTCCTGAACAAAGGAAATATTTTTCAAATGTTTGCTTCAAAGGGGATTTAACGGAGGAAGTTAATGCTTTCCAGCATGAATCTCCATTACTATAATACCAGTGGATTAATTGTACGTAAAGCTGAAGCGCTGTCTGAGGAAAAATTGTAGCATACGGAAGGTTGATGTAAAGTGTGGGATGGCTGGCAGAGATATATGTATAATTTATAATGAATTTTATTAAGCAACAGTTATATTCTCTCAACATTTTTGTTATTCCCAGGACTAACTCTCAACTCTGTTATAGGAAGCATTTTTATTTTATTCCAATAAATCATTTTTAAATCAAGAATTTTATTACATTTCCATCTTCTCATTTTCACTTGCAGTGTTTTTTTTTTTCCCTGTGCAATGATTTTATCATCTGATTCCAATCAATATTCCTGTAACAGGCAGTACACGCAGCTCATCATCAGTCAAAGAATGGCAAGGGACTACAGAGCACTTACATTTGCCGAATTTGAAATCCATTCCTCCTCCTCCTGTGGTTAGAAAATGGCACTTTTTTTTTTTTTTTTTTTGCTGTACTTGGCACTTGTATTTGTATTACACCAAGGACTTCCAGTTTGCAGTATTAATTTGCTAAAAAATTAAGGCACATATATATATTTCTTTAAATAAACATGCAGCTATAAAATCCAATCTTGGGGAATGTTTTTTTATGCTCAGTGCCAACCAAGAGCTGTGTCACTCAATGTGACAAACTGATTAGGGAAGAGCTAAATATCAGAGAGCTGGCAACACAGAAAGCAGGTTGTAATGCAAAAAATAAGGGGCTTTTTCTACTGAGCACGTATCTACCAACAAGCGCTTACCTTAATTTTAACAGGATTTTGGCAGCCATCAGTTAAAAGCCAAAACATGTTTAATCACTGGAATGCCCTATCTCTAAACCCAAACAAGAGACCCTCTTTCTTGCATACCTAAAGAAGAACACAGTTTTTACCCTACAAAATGTAAAAGGAATTGAAGCAAGGATTTCCTGCTTCATTGACTGCATCTCTTACAAGATATGGAGGAAATGCGGCAAAGAATGTAATGAATGTAGCACATCTTAATCAATATGCACCTCATAAAATACCCAGTGATTGAACCCTGTTTTATTCACCTTCAGTACATTTTTCAATAAACAGCTAAGACCCTGATCCTCCAATTGGATCAGCACGGGCAGACCCTTGCACACAAGTGCAGCTACATTAAATTTCATGGGTTTCTGTGCAGGTAGAGGAGTCTTTCCCTGAATTTAATTTAAGGACAGGGGTCTACACTAGCCAAGAGTGCATGGGAAAGTGATGAGACAAAGGCAATGCAGAGAGTAGGAAGAGGTGCAAGAATAACAGGAGTTGACAAAGAGGGATTATATGTAGGCTGATGAATGTATGCAGCAGGTGTGGGGCAGAAGACTTTAGAGGAAGCCTGGAGGAAGAATATGAGCAGGGCTTTGAATTAGGTAGGACACAGAGGAAGACAGACTAGGGATAAGGAAAGAAAAGGAAGACACTAAGTAGATAAAAGGGAAGCCCTTGTTTTTGTGTGCGCTGGAAATCCGGTCTGACGGGGATAGGATTTCCTTTTCCCCTGCAGGGGCCGCCCCTGAGCCTGGGCCTGGGCCTGGGACAGACCCACCTCCAGGAACTTCCCACAGCTCCAGGAAGAAATATGGCTGCTGGCTGGGAGTCCAGCTCCAAAGGCAGTGCTGCTGCCATCAGCAGTGCAGAAGTAACAGTGGCATAGTATGGTATGGCCACACTTACTTATGCACCCTCGCCAGTAGCAATGCAGAAGTGAGGGTGGCAATATCATATCATGCCACCCTTACTTCTGTGCTGCTGCTGGCAGCAGTGCTGCCTTTAGAGTTGGGCGCCCATCCAACAGCCGCTGATCGCTGGCTGCCCAGCTCTGAAGGCAGCACCACCACCAGCAGCAGTGATCCCCCATGATCCTCCTTTGGGTCAGGACGCCCACAATTACACCAGCTTCAGATCTGACCAAAGGCTACTGGCAGATCCCTCTGATAAGGAGTGTGACACTGCTTCCCATATTTTTCATAATAATATTATATGATTGTGTCATAATCATAATGTATTTTATGCAAGATAGATCATGTGAGGTATCATTGGAAAGGTTGTGATTTACTGAATATGATTATCCTATTTGTATGCATGTGTTATTTTTGTATCTAAAGTTAAGAATATTGGCTACACATCTGTACTACAAAAGTGTTTGCACCTGAGGAACGCCCACCAGATAAAATGCAATCAGTCTGGCTGGCTAGCTGGGAACAAGTCAATGGACGATTAGGGAGAGCAATAGGTCTTTAAAGATGCTAATCTACCACCTTCCTGAGAAGCTTTCCTGGGATGCTACAAACAACCCCTGACTCATGGCTGCTTTGACACTGCAGGGTCATCTGATCAAGTCATCTGGTACTGGACTCCATGATAGAATACCAGTATTTTTCCACTGGGGTGGGGTGGGAATCACACTGGAAAACAAAGGGCTCCCGCCATATGTAAAACCTATTTAAAGCAGGGGAGTAACATAATCAGGGTGGTTCTTCACTGAATCCCCACCCAGACTGACTGATGTGAACATCTAAGAAACAAAGACAAAGGGGAGGAAAAGAATTGATCCTAGGCTGGGAAGGTATCTGGTCTGTGAAAGAAATGCCTGGACTTTTAAGCTGCAAGCAAGAGCAGCTTGTCTTCAAGAACCTCTGCAATCTATCTAAAACAACAGAGTGAGAAATTACTACTTGCAACTATGACAGGTTTCAGAGTAGCAGCCGTGTTAGTCTGTATCCGCAAAAAGAACAGGAGTACTAGTGGCACCTTAGAGACTAACAAATTTATTAGAGCATAAGCTTTCGTGGACTACAGCCCACTTCTTCGGATGCATATAGAGTGGAATCCACGAAAGCTTATGCGCTAATAAATTTGTTAGTCTCTAAGGTGCCACAAGTACTCCTGTTCTTTTTACTTGCAACTAGTTTCTTTAATATTTTAAGATTATATTGTTTTTGTTTATTTTCTGGGTAATGTGTTTTGATCTGGTTGCTATTTCTTATAATCACTTAAAATCTATCTTTTTGTAGTTAATAAACTTGTTTTTGTTTTCTCTAAAACCAGTTTGTGGAATTCATAAATGGGGGGGGGGGAGGAAGGTGACAAAAAGCTGTGCATATCTTCCTCCACATTGAGGGAGGGGGCGAATTTCAATGAGTTTACACTGTACAGTTCTCTGTGCAGCACAAGACAAAACAATTTTGGGTTTGCACCCCAGAGGAGGTGTGCACTTGAGTGCTGAGTAATTCCATAGCTGAAGCCTTCCAATGCTGTGCTGATTTCAGTCTGTGTCTTTCTGCAGCTGGATGTGTCCCTATATGTGTGTATGCTGGAGGAGGCTTGAGGGCCTGGCTCAGCAGGACAGTGTAAGGGAGACAGGCTGGTGGAACAGGCGGGCTCATTGGTACCCCAGTACATCAGGTGGCACCCCGGGGGGGGGGGAGGCAACCCATCACAAGGGGGTCTTCAGCGAAAACAGCCTTTACAACACCTTTCAGCCTGTACCATTTCAAGATTATGCCCTTCAGCCTTCATGAGGCTACAGCGACCTTCCAAAGATTGATTGACACAGTCCTGCAACCACATGGTCAGTATGCAATTGCCTACATAGATGATATAGTCATTTACAATGGTAATTGGGAGAAACACCTTGAGCATATAGTGATGGTCCTAAAGGCTCTTGAGGATGCTGGCCTCACAGTGAACACAGCCAAGTGCCAGTTGAAGTTTCATGAGGTGTCATATCTGAGATACACCATTGAAAGGGGCAAACAGGCTTTTAATCAGGAAGGTCCAGAACTTGATGGACTACCTTATCCCATTGACAAAGAGGCAAGTTAGTTGATTTCTGGGTCTAGCTGACTACAATAGATGGTTCATACCCAGCTTCATCATGATAACCATACTTCTCACAGACCTAGTAAAGAACTCTAGCCTCAAGAAGTTTGCCTAGTCCAAAGCCTGCAATCAAGACTTCAGGACCCTGAAAGACCTCCTGAGCAGTGACTCAGTCCTCTTCCACCTGGACATCACATAATGGTGCATACTCCACACCAATGCTTCAGACATAGGGCTTGGGGCAGTACTGTTCCAGGACTTTGAAGAGGAAGAACATCTGATACATCTAAACATCAGCCAAAATCTATTTCTCCAGGAGAAGGCATACTTGACTAAAGAAAAAGAGGCCTTGATGGTGAAATGAGCCATAGAAGCTTTACGGTAATACCTACAGGGAAACATGGTTCTCTTTATAAAGGATCACACACCCTCTGCTGGCTCAATTCTAGGAAGGACACTAACGCCTGGATTATGAGGTGGTATTTGGCCTTAACACCTTATGCTTCTAGGTAGACCACAGGCCAGGGAACAAACATCAGAATACAGACTTATTTTCCTGGGATGGAGGACTGCCAGGCTTGGACATGGACACAGCAGCCCCAGACTTAAAGGATGGGGGAGAGATGGGATGGATAAACCCCACACTGGAGAGTTAAGAGTACAAGAACAACTCTCTGCCTGGGCAGCCCCACCCTGACAGGCCTGCTGGGCATGCCCCAGTTGGATTTAAAAGGGAGTCTCTTCAGCACAGCAGGGTGGCAGACAAAGAGAGACAGACCTGCGCTTGCTGCTGCAAAGATACTATGCCATAAGGGCATTCCCAGGGCAAGGTCTGCTATACAGAGCCAAGTCTCCCTACCCTGCTGAGACCCAGGGACCAGGTCACCAGGGACAACTGCCAGGCACAACATGCCCCAAGGGGAGGGGCAGACTGGCAGGAAGAGGCCCAGGGAGAGCATTAACCAGACCACAAGTAGCATTCTCCTGCATTATAGTGAGTACCCCGGGTCAGAACCCAGTGGAGTGGGAGGGCCCAGGTTCCCCTACCTTATAACTGCTAGACAGGGCTGCTGCCACAGACTGCAACCTCTGGGCAGGGAGGCTCACCCCTGCTCACAGCGTGCTAGTCACCTTCCATTCCAGATGAATTGGGAAACAGTTAAATGCCCCTTTACTTAATGATAGCTGAAACAATGGAAGCCACACAAAGCCGCCACACAAAGACTGATGCCTGTGCTCTCACAACTCAGACACAGTTTCCCTGGGGGGAAGGACTCCGGCAGTCCCAATGGGCTCAGATGTTGCAGGTAGTCCAATCTTTCCCTTCTGTGTTCTCACATGACCTGGATGAACGTGGCTAATTTGTCACCATATCACCCAGCCCAGACAGAAGGTCCAGAAAAACCACTGTTTCCTGCCCAGGAAGATGTGAGACACTATACATCAGGAGCTACAGGCAATGTTGGACCTTGGGGTGGTAGAGGAATCTCACGGCAGGTGGAGAAGCCCCATTGTCCAGCTGCCCAAGATAGATGGAATGATGCAGTTTTGTATCAACTATACATATAAAACGATGGGGTCTAAATTAGCTGTTATCACTCAAGAAAGAGATCTTTGAGTCATTGTGGATAGTTCTCTGAAAACATCCACTCAATGTGCAGCAGCTGTCAAAAAAGCTAACAGAATACTGGGAATAATTAAGAAAGGGATAGATAATAGGACAGAAAATATCATGTTGCCTCTATATAAATTCATGGTATGCCCACATCTTGAATACTGTGTGCAGATGTGGTGGCCCCATCTCAAAAAAGATATATTGGAATTGGAAAAGGTTCAGAAAACAGCAACAAAAATTATTAGGCATAAGGAACTGCTTCTGTATGCGAAGAGATTGATAAGACTGGGACTTTTCAGCTTGGAAAAGAGACGACTAAGGGGAGATATTATTGAGGTCTATAAAATCATGACTGGTGTAGAGAAAGTAGATAAGGAAGTGTTGTTCCCTAGTTCTTGAATTATGAGAAGTAGTAGTCACCAAATGAAATTAATAGGCAGCAGGTTTAAAACAAATAAAAGGAAGTATTTCTTCACACAACGCATAGTCAACCTGTGGAACTCCTTGCTAGAGGATGCTGTGAAGGCCAAGACCATAACAGGGTTCAAAAAAGAACTAGATAAATTCATGGAGGATAGGTCCATCAATGGCTATTAGTCAGGGTGGGCAGGAATGGTGTCCCTAGCCTCTGTTTGCCAGAAACTGGGATTGAGCGACAGAGGATGGATCACTTGATGATTACCTGTTCTGTTCATTCTCTCTGGGACACCTGGCACTGGCCGCTATCGGAAGACAGGATACTGGGCTAGATGGACCTTTGGTCTGACACAGTAGGGCCATTCTTATGTTCTTAACTTTAGGAAGGTAAATGTGATAGCCACATTTAAAACATATCCCAGACCCCAAGTTGATGAGTTATTAGAACTTTATTACCTTTCCACTGTACTCCCATCTCCCCATTCCTTGGAGAGGGAATAACATGTAACCACCCCAGCCTAAATCCTGCCCCAACATTCCTCTTTTCGCAGGCCCAGCACCCTCCTCCTGCACAGATCCCTGGACCAGATAAAAATTCTTCATGTCCAAAATGTGTAGAGAGGGAACAGATCCCCTCTTCTGCACAGTAGAGGTGATTTGCACATGGAGGAGACAACATGAGGATCTGAGGGCATGATCTCACTACATACACCTCTTTTTCTTTTTTTTAAGGGATAGTTTCATAGACTTAAATATAGAAAACGATTTTGGATAGGGACAAAAATGATGGGACCTTGATCTGAATTAGGATACCGAGATGATACCATAATACAAATAAATAATAAATTAATAAAAAGCTCTAAATAAATAGGATATTTTAATATATATACACTACTTATACAACATATTCCTGTACTGCATTCACATTTTTTCACTTTGAGCTCATATCTCATTACTGTCAACTGTCCTCACCGGATCCTCTGTATTACTGCTTTCTAGCAATAATCTCCCATCTATTTTGTCTGATAATAATCCTCACATTTATTATGGCATATTGCAATATTGTTGGGAGTCACATGACAGTGCTATTAAAGAAATCCTACAAATTGTAGGGTCAGTATAAGCAATTAAATCTTGGAAAATGTTTATTGTTGGTTGTGAAGCAATTCTTTTTAGAAAATGTGCATATCACAAGGAAAGTTGGTTCTTGAATATCTACTCATTTTCAGAGCTGCTGTTGCCTACAAGATATACCTATGCAATCAGAGAAAGATATTACATTGTGACAAAATATTATGAGCCAGATTCTCAGTTGGCATAAACTGGCATAGCTTAATTGAAGTTAACAAACCTACCCTGATTAAACCAATTTAGGCTCTAACCCTATAGCGTAATGTTGCATTCATTAAAATGTTGCATTCAGAGTGTCAGGATCATTCTTTTTTCATTCTTTTTTTAAGATGAGTACTTTTTTTTTTTAAACCTAGTACACTGATACCTCAATTTTCCATAAACAGTTATCAATGGTTTGGCAAGTTTATTCTCTAGAATTCATGTGTCAGAGCTGCAGATTTGTATATATTACAATCTGCAATCTACTTCTTTGGTCTTCTTTTCTTTTTACTTGTACCAATTATGACACAGGCCAACCTCAAAAATCCCAAAACTGCTGAGAAAATAATACTGCAACTTTTAATGATCCAGACAAATGGAAGGTAGGATGAGACAAAAAAACAAAAACAAAAAAAACCCAACTAGAGTTAATTTTAGTTTTATTACATTGCTCATGCCTAACAGGGTTGTCACAACTCACAATTCAATAGCGAGTCCTGTGCTTTTGAGCAATATGTTGCTCATGCTTGACAAGAAAATTTATTTCTTCCCCCCACAAGTTTTCTTCCTTGTTGCTTTCTTCCACTTGGTGATGTAGCAACAATATGAAATTTATCAGAATCATGCTTGTTGACTGATATGTAACATCCAGCTTTTCAGGAATTTGATATGTTGAATGTTACCATATGCACATGAGGCAGAATGGAGCACCGAGGAAAAGCTACATATGGGTGCAGACAATATAGAAACTAAGGCCAATCCTTCAGACACTTAAACTCAAACTTAACTTTACCCCTGTTAATAGTTCCATTGAACTCAGCTACTCATGTGTGCAAAATTAACCATGTGCATAAATGAAGGATTAGGGTCTAAAAGCCAGTGAGACTGAAATAACTGTACAGGAGATGGGGAATTGCTCCTCTTTCTAAGTTCACTGTGGATGTAAAAAAAAAAAAAAATCTGGCTGGGAATCACACCTTTTTCTTTCAAAACAGATTAAATGGATTTGTGTGTACAAGGTGGGAGAAACAGAAATATTAACTGAAAGCCACACTCTGAACAGAACATTTAAAATACAAAGAAAATTAGTTCTACTTTGTCTGCAATTTTTTTCTTCTGTATCTTTTATTATTCAGTGCTTAGACAATTGTATGTTGTTTTCTGTTTCTGGCATGTAATATATAATGCTCCAATATAAAGGTAGAGCATTCTGTAAAATAAAGTGCCCTTCGATTCAAATTACACTTGACAAAATCAATAGTTTTCACATAAGAACAGAACATATCTGACAGAAATATGACCATCACTCAGTTCCAGTCCATAGAAAATTTAAAAATTGGTGGATGTAGCATGTATGTGTGTTTGCATGAGACAGACAGAGAAATGAATTAGGCAAGCAGGACAAAGAATTCTGTAACTGGTGGGAAACAGTGACTAGTGAGTATGTAGTTGACGATAGTGTAACAGGACCACTGCCTAACTCTAAGGGTTGGAATCACTGTCCTTTGGAACCAGGCTTAAAGGAGCAATGTTCCAGCTTTCTGCAGCCTTGCACAAATAGAAATAAAACAATCTCAGGACAGGCTTCCCTCAGCCTGATCTAAATGAGAACAAAACAAACTCAACTCTAAAGTCTCTGAGAACTAACATGTTGTTTTGTAAAAGCAAGACAATAGATTCCAGTTTCTCCTTGCTCCCTGGCCTGGGCTCAACTCAGAAAACCCCTGGGAAAGGAGGAAACAAGACAGCAACACAGAACAAGGATGGGCTAAGAATCTGAAATTGACTAACGTGGTTCCACCCCTAAGTGAAAATAATTATAAATAGCAAAATAAATAATTGCAGAGTATTATCCAGTGAAGCACTCCAGGGGAAAATATTTGGACTAATACTGATGCATGAATAACTTAGTAGAAATACCAAATGTCACACTGTGTAGGCAGATGTTTCTAGTGTTTGCTTCTTTCTGTTAATATTGAAGTTGTGGGTGGTGGGTAGTCACTTTCGGTTGCAAAGATGTATCAGTGTGCCTATTCTCAGGGAGTTGCACAATTGTTTGATTTTTCTGGTACTGCGTTGAGGCTGAGATGTGCAAAGATGGAACTAGAGAGGTGTGCCCCTGAATATGGTAGAAGATAGTGAGAAGTGGGTTTTTCATTTAGAAATAAAATAAATAGAGAAATGGAAGACTTAAAAGGAATTGGGCCCTAGAGTGGTGGAGAGCATGTCTGCCTGTTCAGTGAAGCTGGAGACATACCTGCCTAACATGAAAAGTTTGACCAGGGACTCAGGCTTTCAGGGAATTTTCTAGGCTCTCAGGTCTACCTCTACAATCTTGCCTTTTCAGTGCTGCCACTGTGAAAGTCTCCACCTCCAAACCCATCATTTGTGTAGTTCCACAAGGATCAATTTTCTTTCTGATCCTAATAAATATGTACCTGCAGCCACTAAGGAGAATTGGTAAGACAACACAGACTCAAATGCCAACAATGGGCAAAGGACACATACTGTAGCTCTATTTTTTCTTCATTGCACATGATAACAGAACTGTTGCCAAACTGGCACAGTGCTTGGCCAAGATCAGCCCATGAGTGAACAACAGCTTGGTGAGCATAGGGAAACACTTTGCGGGGCTTGTAGATACAGAGCAGTCTCCTTGGGTTGAAACTACATACCCATAATTGGTTAAATCAATCCACAGTTTAGGTGTGTTCCTGAATTCCTTGCTGACAAATAGCAGCACCTGTGAGTAACACCATCCCTACCAACTCTGGTTGGATAGTAGGTTTCATCACTTCCTGACAGATGGTGACCAGACTTCAGTAATACACACCTTCATCACCTCCTGGATGAACTACACCAATGCAACATCCACAGACACAAAGCCATCAGCTCTTAGGAAACTCCAACACAGCAGCACATCTCCTACGCAGCTTGGATTACTAGGAGAAAATTAACCCTGCCCTTGCCTCTTTATACTGGCTTCCTATAGGATATCAAGTCCAATTCAAGGTCTCAGTCCTTATCTTCAAGGTACTTAATGGGCTGGAGCCAGGATACCTAAAAGATCTCTTGAGATGAGAACTGTGGTCAACAACTCCACTTCTAAGGCACACTGGAGCTAATCACCATAATGGTAATGCTCATTGATGCAGGAGATGGTACTTTTTTGGGAGCTGACTCAAGGCTGTGGAATGAACTTCCACAGGATACAACAACCAACTCACAGGGCTGTTCTAAGTAAGACGTGTGTCTTCAATAATAAAACACATATAGCACAGCAGTGATAAACTAGATAAATACAAAATATTTAAAATAAACCCACAAAATTCTCCCCCGTGGACAGAAAACAGAGTCACACATAACAAAAGTTAGTCATGTTACCCAGCACAGTTTGGAGGGTGCCCAGTTACCACACTCAGGGCCGGCTCCAGGGTTTTGGCCGCCCCAAGCAGCCCCCCCAAAAAAAGCCGCAATCGCGATCTGCGGCGGCAATTCGGCGGGAGGTCCTTCACTCCGAGCGGGAGTGAGGGACCGTCTGCTGAATTGCTGCTGAATAGCTGGACGTGCCGCCACTCTCCAGAGCGGCCGCCCCAAGCACCTGCTTGCCAGGCTGGTGCCTGGAGCCAGCCCTGACCACATTGGTGAAGACGGCATAAGTAGCAGAATAGAATAGAAAGACCATGATGAAGCCTGTTCAGGAAGACTGCAAAGAAATCGGTTATTGAGCACCCTAGAACAAAGGAAGAATAGACTGATGGGGGCTGTCTTGACAGGCTGCAAAGAAATCTTATCGGCCTCCCTTTCCTGCCCTTCGCTGTGGAGACTGGGGGGAGGCAGCCGTTCAGAGCCAGGGAGCCCAGCTTCATTAGTTTTATGCCTCCCACTGGGCAGCAGTGCCAGGAATGGCACTGAGGTTTCCTGGCCCCTCTGACCCCCGGCCTCTAGGCCAAGCTGCTCTGAAACGGGAGGGAGGCTCCACAGCAGCCTAGATCAGCGCCAGGCTCCTACCCCGCCTACCCACCAGCACGTCACGTGACCCAAGGCACGGCAAGGGCAACCAGACAGAACTGAGCTTCGTCTTCTCTATTTGCCGCCAAAAGGCCATCGGAGAAGGATCACGTGGCGGCGACGCAGCTCCTGTCCCATGGGCGCGCGCCATCGCGTCATGTGACACAATGGCCACGCCTCCCAACCAAAGCCTTCGGCAGTGGGCGAGGGAGCGCGCGCTCCCGCCTCTCCTCCGCACGTGACCCCTCCCCGGAACGTGGCATTGTGTAATCACGTGACCTGAGCGGCGAAGGACGGGGGCGAGGGAGGGGGGTTGCGTACGCGACGGAGCGGGGTGCGAAGATGGCGGATGAGGAGGCCGAGCAGGAGAGCGGTAACCTCGGCGGCGGCCTTCTGGAGCTGCAGCGCCTGCGGGAGCGGCTGCTGGAGCTGGAGAGCGGGCTCCGGGAGAGCGCGGAGCCGGCCGTGGAGGCGGCCACCGAGTACTGTCAGCAGCTGTGCCAGGTCAGGCCGCCTCCCGCCCTCTCCCCCCCTTCGTGTGCGTGTGTGTGTGTGTGTGAGAGAGAGAGAGCGAGCGGGGGGCGGGAGCAGCGCCGCCCCCGCCGCGCGCGGGAGGAAGCAGCAGCTCGGCGGCGGTTAGTCCCGCTCGGAGTTGGTTGGCCCCGGCTGGCGCGGGCCGGGGGCATGGTGCAGCGGGGAGGCTGCCGCTCATTGTAGGCTCGGATTAGGCGGCCCGCCCCCCGCGCGGCGAGCTGCTCCCGGCCCGTAATCCCTCCCCTCGCCCGCGTCTCGCGGTCTCTGGGCCCCTTTGTTGTGCTTTGCGGGCTGGTGTCGCCTCGGCTCTGAAGGGCCTTTGTTCCTGGCGGCGGCGCTAGCGGCCCTGGGAGTAAGGCGGTGAGGGGCCCCCTCCCCCGGGCAGGGCTCGCGAGCCTGGGGGAGGAGCTGAGATTCCGTTCAGGGCCCTGTTTACACTCCGCGCGCGCTCCGGAGTGCGGGGCGGCCGTGCGGAGAGTTCGGCACCGCCCTGGGGCTTCCGTTATTGTCCGCCGCCGCTGGGTCTGCCCAGCCCGGGGGAGAAGGGTGCGCTCGGCCGCCTGTGAGGCTGCGCTGCTCCCCTCCTTCCTCACGCCCAACGGAATCAGTTTGCAGTGATGTGCTGGGGGACTGTCGGAGCCCCGTTGTCAGTATCACCGTCGCTATCTAATTGGTGCAGGAAAAGCATTTCCCGTGGCATAATTCTACAGTTATAATAGTCCTCTATCTCCTGTAAGATAACGTAAATCATACTGAATAGTTCACTTTTCTTCTGTCCCTTCTCAACTAAGGAGTAAAAAAAATGTTTGTTCAGCTAAACAATAAAATGTTTCTAGACTGTTAGACACCAGAAACTTACAAAAAATACTTGTCTGCAGAATTCTTGCAGGATAAACAACTTCCAGTTCCAGGAAGAGCTTTTTACATACACAGCCCCATCCACCATAGTGTGTGTAAAGTCCTAAACTAGGTCTCCTCTGCCCTGCAAAACTTCCACACGTTTTCTTTGCTTTTTTTCCCTACTCTTTTTAACATCTTAATATCAGGTATCACTGGAAGATATAAAGAGATATATTTTAAAGTTAACTGCTCCTACTACTAAAAGTTGCATCAGTTGTGATGGCCCTACAGAGGGCATGGATCAGATTCATAATGCCAGTGGGTGAAAAGCACTATGATTCAATGTTACTTTAAACAACTAAATTCGAAGATACTGAAGTCTTTGCAAGTGCCAAAGAAACAAATAGATTTTTTTTTTTTAAAATCTGTAACATAACTTTTCAGCAGCTAAGCAATACATTTCCCATCTCTTTATCTACTGTGGAACCCTAAACATGTAGTGCCCACAATCTTGCTGATGCCTAAATGTGTAGTGCTCTCTATTATGGAGTTACTTCATAGTAATGGTTATGGTTCAAATCATAAGTTTGGCTATATGCATTGGGTGGCAGTGGTTGTTAATGCTGTTGTAGAAAGTCTACATCACTGGAAGTCTTCCCATGGAATCCATATTTTTAGTGATACTTCAAAGACAACTTCTACCTTGATTTTTAAAGATAGTTGGCTATTTGTATATGCAAAAAATTAGAAAATTTGACTGCATATTCAAAACTTGCAACCTTAATTCTATGCAAAGTCTGAAAAGCAGTGCTGAAGAAATGTAGCAACAGTTAGAATTTGAACAACCAGGCAGAGTTGAACAGATGCATAGATAATGTCAGTCTTTATGAGGCGGGTAGCACTAATTGTGATGGACTATAACAAGCTTAAGAAATTGTAGGTGTTAGAACACCACTTGAGAAATAAATGTACCTTTACGCTTCTTAGAGTAAAATGTAGTTATAAAATGTGCATTAGTTCATCAGTAGATTCTGAGGTTCCAAGCCGAATAAGGGATTTAGCCACTCAAGTTGTGTTAACTTCAGTAGAAGTTGATTAGCTAATCCCTTAGCTAATTTCAAAATTCCATTCTGGTATACACGGTTCAGGTATCATAAGACTTAAAAATACGTTTGCTTGTTCCCGGTAAAAATAGGATAGCTTTATTCCAGTGTTGTTTAATTATCCTGTAAGAGTGAAACAAAGTGTAAATTCAGTTTTGTTGTAGTTTCATACAGTTTTCATTATACATGTAAAGTAAACATTTTTGTGTATTCAATTTTCATTGTTGCATAGACTTTACATGTTTTAATCATTCTTAGAAAAACATACGTGGGATATTAAGCTGTACCTTATTATTCTGCATAGTTCCCAGAAAAGTGCAGTTACTTTATACTATCGCTGTACAGCTGGTGTAATGGGATTCAGTTTTACTCTCATGGATTCCGTATCAACATTTGTTCAAATTGCATGTAAAGTGATTTTCTTAATTGCAACTCAGTGTCTAAAAGACATGCTGTATTTCTTTGGCTTCTGAATAATCACCTGTAACAAAGATACTGAAATCAAGATTTAGTAATGGACTTGAAAAACAGATTAGGTGTTTGCTTTCTAAGAACTAAACCTAATAGCCAGAGGCCTAGTCTCAACAGGCTGTTACATGTGGAAGTCCAACTGTAACCACAGTTTCTGAAAAGAGGTGGGTGTACTGGGGTACCTACCAAGTTGCTGCCTCTGCCTATGGCTCATGGGCTCCATCTTTCTTGTCTGTCTCTGGCTAATAGTTACTTGAGGGGCTTCAAATTTAAACCTCTCTCTGAGCCTGTGGGTTGTTGGATAGGAAAGCCGTTTCTACTTCTCCAGCTTCTCCTTTTAGAAACATAGGAATTGCCATACCACATCAGGCCAGTGGTCCTTCTAGTCCAATATCATGTGTCTGGCAGTAGCCAGTGCCAGGTTATTTAGAAGAAGGTGTAAGAAAACTTATGGAACAACCAGGCTACAGGGAAGATTTTTCTAATCTTTGACTATTAGAGGCTGACTTATGCTCTTTTTAGGAAATGAAACTGTAGATGTTTTCATCCATATAAATATGCTTATTTTATCCTCTAGTTGGATCTACTTCCAGCTACAGTGTATGCATCTGTTGCTGGTCATATACTTCACAAGACCAGGAAAGTTATACCGACAAGATTTTGTCCTCTCACTGCTGCCTGCAAGGTCTGAATATTAGTAGTGAAAGTGACTAGTCCCTTGTCACTTACACTAAGCAAACTTCTCAAGCAGTTTGGTAAAGCTATGACCAGCAGCAGAGGCCCTAGAGCAGTGGTTCCCAAACTTTAATAACCGGTGAACCCCTTTCACTAAAATGTCAAGTGTCGCAAACCCCCTCCTAAAAATTAATATTTCCAGGGATTTTCTCCTTTACCTGAATATAAATTATAAAAGCAGTGATCTTGGACATTTGTTTTTATGACATGCTTATTTACACACTATTTATTATTATAGTTATTTATCATTACAGTATTTTTATTACATTATGAAAACAGCAATACTCTTCCAAGATCTCACTTTCGTAGCTTGTATCACTTTGAATAAGCCTGTTATAAGACAAGGCTCCTATGTTTCATCAAGGAGCATCAGATGTGAAACAGCTTGAAGGTATTTAAGAAGCCAACTCAGAGTTCCTCCTACACAAGCATTCAGGTCTTGAGCAGTCTAGGCAAACAATGCACATTACAACAAAGCTTAAACTTGTTCTTCATAATAATTTTAAAACAATACTGTCTATTTAATTTTAAAAAATCCACCTCCCTTTCCATTTCTTATAAGAAGTCTTGAAGTTTAAATCTCCTCAATGTGATAGATAGGCTTGCTTTGATCTGCTTAGCTCTCAGAAGTCCAGGGGCTCCGGGCTGCTGTCCTCATGCTGCCCGCGGTCCCTAGGGACAGCTCTGTCTGCCATTAGGGAATTTTTTTCCGAGAACCCCCTGTAACATTTTGTGAACCCCCAGGGGTTCACGAACCCCAGTTTGGAAACCACTGCCCTAGAGTGATCTGTATGCAGACTCAGGAAGACAGATCTGTATTGGTTCACTTTTTTGAAGGTTGTCTTCAATGACAAGAAATTTATTTATTTTTTAATGAAAAAGATTCTGCAGTAACTGAAGGTTTAAAATGGACAACTCTCCAAAGAAACTGTCCTCCTTGCCACTGATTAATATTTTAAAACTTTGATTTGATAATTTTGATAATATTTAGTTAAAAAAAAATTCAACTCACTCTCCTGTAACGGTGTACAATACAGTCCAATACAGCACTGACCAGACTGCCAGAGCTCTAAGCCAAACCCTTACATATTGCATAATAACTACTATAATCTCCTCCTCTTAGGCATTGACTACTGTAACCTTGCATCCATTAAGTCAGTTGAAAATAGGGCTGCCATATCCTCTCTTCCAACTGTTTGATTTGTGACACCTTCCTCCTCTCATCCATCTGCTGATTCCTTCCTACTGCATCAGATATAAATTTCTTGTCCTTACTTTTAATGTCCTTTGCTGTTTAGCTCCACTCTACCTATCAGGCTTTTTATTGCTTTCACTCTACGAATAGCCAGCCTTAATCTCACTCTTCTCCTACACCTTATTTCTCCTATGTTGCCCCTTTTGTGTGGTATAAAACTACTTCAGATCTCTTGTGAGAGTCTCTTCTGCTGCTCTGCCTACAGAACATTTTGCTGAGCTGTTAACAGCTCAGCAAATAGGGAGCTAAATTGTATATTTTCAGTCTCTGAAAACTTGCTGCATACCCACATCTTTTTATCCCATCTACCTGTTGTCTTGTGTCAGTGGCTTTGTTTATATTGGGAAAATGCATTTTTAGAAAACATTAACCAAAAGCATATAACTAGTAAAATGCAAATAATTTTCTCTTTAGTGTGGACAAGAGCAATCATTTTTTGTAAAGTTAGCTAATTGTGATTACCCTGAGAGGCTCCCTGGCGTTGACAGTGGCATAGCTGGGTTGCTGTAAGGTCTGTAATGTGGACATAGCCTAAAACAGTGGTCAAATTCCATCTGCAAACTGAAGTCCCAGTTAGCAGTTAGAACTTGACTTTAGTGGAACCAACCTTTGAACCAATGTCTACCATTTCCCTGTTACGTTTTTGGCCATTGTATGTTAAGAATAGTTGAAGTTAATACACTATCCATCAAAGAACCATTATGTGGCTTTTTGTTTCCTCACAGTGGTCAGACTCTAACCGAACTCCTCTTCAAGTAACACCTTTATTTCTGAAATGCTCTGACCCTAAGTGTTCAAAATACATTGCCTGGACGTGAGAGGAATTATCAGTAGGGCTGTCAAGCAATTTAAAAAATTAATTGCGATTGCACGATTAAAAAAATTAATCGCGTTTAATTGCACTGTTAAACAATAATAGAATACCAATATTATTTAAATATTTTTGGATGTTTTCTACCTTTTCAAATATATTCATTTCAATTACAACACAGAATACAAAGTGTACAGTGCTCACTTTATATTTTAATTACAAGCATTTGCACTGTAAAAAAACCAAAAGAATAGTATTTTTCAATTCACCTAATGCAAGTACTGTAGTGCAATCTCTTTATCATGAAAGTTGAACTTACAAATGTAGAATTATGCTTTAAAAAAACTGCCTTCAAAAATAAAACTGTAAAATTTTAGTCTGCAAGTCCACTCAGTCCTACTTCTTGTTCAGCCAATCGCTCAGAAAAACAAGTTTTCTTTTACATTTAGGGGAGATATTGCTGCCCACTTATTTACAATGTCACCTGAAAGTGAGAACAGGCATTTGCATGGCACTTTTGTATCCCGCATTGCAAGATATTTACGTGCCAGATGCGCTAAAGATTCAGATGTCCCTTCATGCTTCAACCACTATTCCAGGGGACAAGCATCCATGCTGATGATGGGTTCTGCTCGATAACAATCCAAAGCAGTGCAGACTGACGCATGAAATACATGGTAAAATGCAGGTAAAACAGCAAGGAGACATGCAGTTCTCCCCCAGTGACTAATGTAATTTTAATGCTTTCTTTTTTTTTAATGCACATCATCAGCATGGAAGCATGTCCTCTGGAATGGTGGCCGAAGCATGAAGGGGCATACGAATGTTTAGCATCTCTGGCACGTAAATACTTTGCAATGCCAGCTACAAAACTTAGGGGAGCAGGGAGCTGCTGAGGGGTGCAGGGTGCCAGTCCACCCTGGTTCCAAGCCCCCACGAGCTACCTCCAACGGGCTACTCTTCCTGCAAGCAGTGGACAAAGCAAGCGGCTGCCAAACAACGTTATAAGGGAGCATTGCACAATTTTAAACAAGCCTGTTCCCTAATTGATCAGCAATGAAACAATGTTAACTGGGACGACTTTAAGTGAGGAATTACTGTACACTTTGATTTCAATTACAACACAGAATACAATATATATGAAAATGTAGAAAAATATCCGAAAATATTTAATTTCCATTGGTATTCCTTTGTTTAACAGTGTGATTAAAACTGCAATTAATTGTGATTAATTTTTTGAGTTAATCGTGTGGGTTAACTGTGATTAATTGACCACCCTAATTATCAGACATTACTTGGCAGAACAAAAGCATTTAGAAACATATATTTGCAGCATATGCAGAAAAGTAAAAAGGCAACAAGACACAAAATGCTATCCTGTTAAGATTGGTCTGAGCCATTGTTATTGGAGCATACAGGAAATCAGGTAAAATTTACTACTGCAGTCTTACTCAAGATCCATTTCAGCTTCATGGGCAAAGAAAATAGAGCACTGTGTAGTAAATGGGCAGAGAATTTGGGTAATGACCTTTTTGTTTGTTTTCACCAAAAAGGTTTATAGCAATTAGATGTCTAACATAGTGAATGCTAGTGAAAATGAGGTATAGGATCAGAGGCTAAAATAGAGCAAGAAGAAGTTTAAAAATTACTTAGACAAGTTAGATGTCTTTCAAGTAAATAGGACCTGATGAAATACATCCTAGGATGCTCAAGGAGTTGACTGAGGAGATAGCTGAGCCATTAGCAATTATCTTTGAAAAGTCATGGAAGTTGGGAGAGATTCCAGAGGACTGGAAAAGGACAAATATAGTACCAAACTATTAAAGGATATAAGAACAACCTGGGGAAATACTAACCAGTCAGCTTAACTTCGGTACCTGGAAAGATAATGGAGCAAATAATTAAGCAATCAGTTTGCAAACCCTTAGAAGATAATAAGATAAGTACCAATCAGCATGGATTTGTCAAGAACAAATCATGTCAAACCAACCTAATGGCTTTATTTGACAGGGTAACAAGCCTGATGGATGGGGGGTAAGTGGTAGGTGTGGTATATCTTGACTTTAGTAAGGCTTTTGATACTGTCTCGCATGACCGTCTCATAAACAAATTAGGGAAATGCAATCTAGATGGAGCTACCTATAAGGTAGGTGCATAACTGGTTGGGAAAATGTTTCCAGAAAGTACTTACCAGTGGTTCTCAGTCAAGCTGGAAGGGCATATTGAGTGGGGTCCTGCAGAGATCAGTTCTGGGTCTGGTTCTTTTCAGTATCTTTATGCCATTATCTAAATCATTGATGGAGAGTACACTTATAAAGTTGGTGGGAGATATCAAGCTGGGAGGGGTTGCAAGTGCTTTGGAAGATAGAATTAAAATTCTGAATGATCTGGACAAACTGGAGAAATGGTCTAAAGTATATAGGATGAAATTCAATAAGGACAAATGCAAAGTACTCCATTTAGGAAGGAAGAATCACTTGCACACATACAAAATGGGAAATGACTGCCTAGGAAGGAGTACTGCAGAAAGGTATCTGAAGGTCATAGTGGATCACAAGCTAAATATGAATCAAGAATAACACTGTTGCAAAAAAAAAAGGGGGGGGGGGGGGGAAAAAACCACAAATATCATTCTGGAATGTATTAGCAGGAGTGTTGTAAGCAAGACATGAGACAGGGGTTGGCAACCTTTCAGAAGTGGTGTGCGGAGTCTTCATTTATTCACTCTAATTTAAGGTTTCGCGTGCCAGTAATACATTTTAACGTTTTTAGAAGGTCTCTTTTTATAAGTCTATAATATATAACTAAACTATTGTTGTATGTAAAGTAAATAAGGTTTTTAAAATGTTTAAGAAGCTTAATTTAAAATTAAATTAAAATGCAGAGCCCCCCGGACCAGTGGCCAGGACCTGGCCAGTGTGAGTGCCACTGAAAATCAGCTCGCGTGCCGCCTTCAGCACGCATGCCATAGTTTACCTATCCCTGACATGAGGAGTAGTTTTTCACTCTACTCCGCCCTGATTAGGCTTCAACTGGAGAATAGTGTCCATTTAAGGGCACCACATTTCAGGAAAGATGTGAACAATTGGAAAAAGTCTAGAGAAGAGCAGCCAAAGATGATTAAAGGTCTAGAAAACATGATTTATGAAGGAAGATAGAAAATAATGGTTTAGTCTGGAGAAAAGAAGATTGGGATGGGGGGCATGATAAGTTTTCAAGTACATAGATTGTTGCTACAAGGAGAAGGGAGGAAAAATTGTTCTTTTTAACTTCTGAGGATCGGACAAGAAGCAATGGGTTTAAATTGCAGCAAGGGCAGTTTACGTGGGACATTAGGAAAAACTTCCCAACTATCAGAGTGGTTAAACATGGCAATAAATTGACTAAGGAGGTTGTGGAATCTCCATCATTGAAGATCTTTAAGAGCAGGTTAGACATCCAGTGATCAGGGATGATCTAGCTAATACTTACCCCTGCCTTGAGTGCAGGGGACTGAACTAGATGACTTCTCGAGGTCACTTCCAGTCCTACAATTCTATGATTCCTCCATTTCTTTCCCAAGGCATTTTTAACTCGGTGTCTTGTTTGTGGATGTAGGTTTTCGTCACTAGGTTCTGCAGTCTCTTCATTTCTTCTCATTCTCTTTTCTCTGTCCCCACAACTGTGTCCTAGAAGTTATATTTCTGGTTTGATGGATTCCCTATGTGTGAGAGTGACAATTCCTTGTCAGTCGGGAGAACCATTTCTTTAGTAGCATTAATGGTTAGTCTTGCTTGATTATTTAAATCGGTCAATCTGGGCTTGGCACAGTCTCTTGCCCTCACAGGAAGATTCATTTAATGCCAAAAGCTTCTGGCAGAGCTCCTTCCATGACTGCTAATAGGTGTGGCTGCATGAAGTCGTCTTTGATTATTGGTCTAATGGATTTACTATTATGGAAACTTTAATTTACTGGAACAAAATTATCCTATGTGAGATGTTTCAGCGACAGGCAGGACTCCACATTCATTCAACCTTTCAGCAACCCACCCCTGCACTTAACACTGTTCTGTCCTCTGTGTTGCAGGCAGCAGTTGTATTCTTGTAAAAATCACTTTGTAGTACTTATAGTACCAAAAGAATGATATGGGCTTGAGGGGAAAGTGTCATCTAAGAACGGAATCAAATAGGACTTTTTTGACTCATTATGCTTCAAAGTGATGGAGAGAATCAAGAGAGCATGATGAATAGACAAATCTTAAAACAAGTATACTACTTCTCAAAAGTGTTTGACAAATTCAAAAATATATTTAGAGTTCCTAATGAATAAAGTAAATTAAAATAGATTAGGGCTTCTCAGTTCTTGTGTTCACTATCTGATCTCAGTGCTGTGTGTAGACAAGCTTTGTGTTATCTGGAGATGACAGGATGCAGCATCCGGAAGGGGAGAGAAGAAATGTATCACCATGCAAACTCATAGGCCAGCCAAGTAGAAGTGTGTGTGCGCGCATGTGCAGGGTTGAGCTGATGAGACGCAAAATAATCTTGTAGGGGGGAAAAGGGGGAATGTTCCATGGAAAATTTTGAAATGCCCTATGTAACGTCTCATATGCCAGAGATTTTAAAGTATGGTGTTATCCTGAAAAGTGACTTCTTTTTACAAATATAAAAAAACAAAAACAAAGTGGTTCCATGTTCATTCTTATTGATTAAAAACTTGCAAGTGAAATTGTCATCTTCACTGTCAACGCTGTAGCCCTCAAGCTGGGCTCTTTCCATCTTGTACATCACCAACCATAATAAAGGTTTGCAGGCTCAATTATGTCCTTTAGTGACACCTTACCTTACAACCTCACTGTCTTCAGATTATGCTTTTTTTATGATGCTTTCCATGCAACCATCATATTGTAACTACTGATGGAATGTTGCAAAATAACAATATCCCTGTGTCACATATATTTGGTTTTTAAAGGAAGGAACTGAGACACAGAGAAAGTGATTTGCCTAAGCTACATAGTGAGTGAGTCAGTGACAGAGGGCTCCTGGATCCCAAGAGATCAAGGTGCTATTACCTATTGTATGTGTTAATAAATGGACCGTGTTTATTACTAACAATTGGGTGAATCTTTTGCTGATGGAAGAGGTTATAAACTAGATTCAGCTAACTGACAAGGTTACTTGCATCTGAAGAAGTGAGGTTCTTACCCACGAAAGCTTATGCTCCCAATACTTCTGTTAGGCCTTGGCTACACTTACCAGCTAGTTCGACGGCTGGAAATCGAAGTTCTGGGTTCGACTTATCGCGTCTAGTCTGGACGCGATAAGTCGAACCCGGAAGTGCTTGCCGTCGACTGCGGTACTCCAGCTCGGCGAGAGGAGTACCGCGGAGTCGACGGGGGAGCCTGCCTGCCGCGTGTGGACCAAGGTAAGTTCGAACTAAGGTACTTCGACTTCAGCTACGTTATTCACGTAGCTGAAGTTGCGTACCTTAGTTCGAATTGGGGGGGTAGTGTAGACCAAGCCTTAGTCTTAAAGGTGCCACAGGACCCTCTGTTGCTTTTTAAAGGTTAGGGGAGATTATTTAAATTTAAGTGTTGGGAAAGCTGATAAGTTATAGTTCATAGTTAGACAAGGACCACTTCTTGATGTCTAATACAAAGAGTCTCTTCCTCTAGTAAAGGATAGAGGAGAAATTACAACTGAACTAGATGGAAAAGTTCAGATCATGGGAAAACTCCAGAAAAAAACTTGGTTTTAGAGTAGAGTTAAACAAAAATAGGAACACCTCCAAGAAAACTGACAATTCAACTAAACCAATTCAAGATGCTCAAGCAAAAAATAGGCGAAATAGATTGGCAGTGGATGAGTTTAACATAATAGGTATTTCTGAAACATGGTAGAATTTCAAAAATCAATGAGATACTCTAACAGCTGGCTACAAACTACACAGAAGAGAAGATTAAGAAATAAGACTAGTGAGATGAAAATTTGAGACGAGAGATCCCTACGGTCGGAGTGGTATGGATTCCAATTCAAAAGCATAAAGATACCAATATGTTTACGCTACTGAACTGATCAGGAAAAAAGATACTGATAGATAAGGAGATCAGAAGCACCTAAGTCTAACAATGCGCGACTTCAACTACTCATTTTTAAACAGAGAGTATGTCGCAACACTATGAGGTTTAGGGAAGCAGGTTCTCGACGCTTTAAAAAATTGCTGCTTAGAATAGTTAATTCTTGAGGATGCAGAAGAACTTTTGTCCTACTTCGTGCAAGATTACATTCAAGAAGTAACTCTAATTGGATCACCTAAGTAGTAATAGAGTGCGATATGACTCTGTTCAACAACGTCAGAGATGAATGGTACAAAAAACAAGTGCTATGACACTCAAGTTCAGAAAGGGGGATTTAAGCAAAACTCCTGCCTTGTATTCCTGACCAGCCTCAACCTACACACTAGAAATTCTCTTAAACCTACCAATCTTCTGTATCATGCATTTCTAGTAAGTGCTGTAAACTCACAAACCACCCACAATGTTTGGCTCAAAGGCCAGTTCCACATTTCACTTTCCCGTAAATGGGAATATTTAACATCTTGCCTCTTCCCTTCTATGTACAAACCAAGAGACTCAATCCTCCCTCTCCTCATCTTTGTCTTTTACCATGATTTCCCCCCCAGTCCATATGCTTGCTCTGGGAATGACAGCAGCCCTGATACCAAAATTGTTTTCTTCCACTTCTGCTTCCATACTATTTGAAATTCCCTTTCAAAACCCCAGTTCCTTGCTCTTCCACAGATTCCATGTGACTATGAGCAAGTTTTTAGGGTATGTTTCCACTGCAAACTAAATTGTAACTGTAATGCAGATAGGCATACCTATGTTCGTTTTAATCTAGCTGGAGTGGATAACAGTAATAGTGAAACTGGCAGCATGGGCATCAGTGTGGGCTAGCAACCAGAGTCGTATCCTGGTAGGCTAGTGCTGCAGCATCAGCTCATGCTGCCAGGTCTTTATTGCTATTTTTACTTGCACTAGCGATGTTAAAACTAGTGCAGTGAGCCTACCTGTGTTACTGTTACACTTTAATTTGAGGTGTAGACATACCTTTAGTCTCCCTGTACCTTAGTTCCCCATTTGAAAAATGGGGATAATAGTACCACCATAAAGGGATGTTGTGAGGATAAACATGTTAATGGTTGTGGGATGCTCTCTTACAGAAAAAGATGATATAACTACGTAAGACACATGAACATGAATGGGACTCCTCCCGTTGCTTCAAGTTGAGCTGTGTATAAGCATTTGCAGGAACAGAGCCTTAGTGTTTCCAATGTAGTCTTTTGTGTGGAATTTAAAACTTTAGCTGTGAATTAATTGTTTAATAACTGTCATGAGCATTAATCTTTTTCTTGAGCCAGGTGGTTGGTTGCACAGCATCTGCACAAACATCCTTATGCTGCTGTCTGTTACTGCAATCATGACCTGGAACATATCTGCCATAGCAGTCCTGGGTCTCTTCTGCAGATAATTTATTTTGTGACTGATTTAAGTAGTTGCCAGGCATTAAAGTGAGATCACTAAATCCTTAGGATTGTAATCCCCCCCCCTTTTTTTTTTTTTAAGATGTTTGAAGCTAGACCATTAGTCTGCGGTTATATCTTCTGGAACTATTGAAATGAAAATCGAGCTAGTGAATATGCACAGTAACTAGGGCAGGTGGACAGATTTATGAGGATTACCATCAAACAAAGCTAGAGAACTGCTATTCTTTATTTTCTGGAAAGAGCCAGGAGAGAGGAGTTAATGATTACTCTCATTGACTTTGCTTCCCTGTCTTTACCTGTAGTTTCTTCCACAAATCTTAAGTGTTCTGTGAGTTTTATGAAAGCCGCTATGAAAAATAAAACTCTTGTCATGGCTCCAGCCATTAAATTGACAAGATCCGACAGCCATTGTAAGTAAATGGTGTCTACACAGACAGTGCGTGGCCCTAACTACATCAATATAATCTTTATGCCGCTCATGGAGGTGGAGTTGGTGTAATAGGGCACTAGCATTGGCAGGAGGAAGGCTGTAGTGTAAACAGTGACGTTATTAGGTCAAGTAAGCTGCCTGTGGTGTGGACCAGCCCTGAGAAAACAAATTGTATTGGTTGCAAAATGTTGAAGCCCTTTTTTTATTGGAGTTAAAATGTATCTTTATTCAAGAGTAGGTAAATACTAAATGTTTCTTTTTAGTTCCAGTCAATCAAATTACAAGGTGTTCTTCTTTCTTCCCAATATCAGGCTTCTTGTGCTGCTTCCACAAAACCCCTTTCTGCTGGACAGTGCACAGTGAGAGTATAAGCATAGAATCTGGTTTCTTTTTGCCCAGTCCTTTGCATTTTTGCCACCGGAAATTGTAACGGATTTTAGTTAAAGCGGTGCAGTTCTTGTGTCTACCAGGCCTAATTAGCCGTATCCCTAGCAAGGATTGCAGGAGCAGTGGATTTATGAGTGCTGTCTTACTCTGTTTAATGGAGGCTGTTGCGGCAGGAGGGAGAGAGGATGAGGGGGGAGGGATAGCTCAGTGGTTTGAGCATTGGCCTGCTAAACCCAGGGTTGTGAGTTCAGTTGTTGAGGGGGCCACTTAGGGGATCTGGAGCAAAATCAGTACTTGGTCCTCTGGTGAAGGCAGGGGGCTGGGCTCGATGACCTTTCAGGGTCCTTTCTAGTTCTATGAGATAGGTATATCTCCATATATTAAATTTTAAATATCTTTGCGTCTCCTTTCTTCCTTCTACTTTTCATCTATTCCAGGCATCAAATGATTAGCACCGCACATAGTGTGGCCGCATAGCAGTAACAGAATGGAACGGGTCCGTTTCACATTTGGGCTAGAGTACAGTACTGTGGGAGATGTGGGTAAAAAGGGAAATAAAATTAAAGGGGATTCAGTTGAAGTGGTAGAGAGAAGCATATTGTTCAAGTATAAGGTTGAGATGTGTACCCCAGAAAGAGAAGTAGAAATACATCTCCTTTGCATGCTCTTTAAAGTGTACTGGATGCACTGATAGTGGAGAGGTAGCAACGTTATAGTTAAGGTTGAGATTAAATGACTGTTTCACAGCCAATTTTTCTAAGTGCTCTAAAGTCTACATGCTAACGTGGATTGCTTTGAAAATTGCTGTACCTCGTGGGTCGCGGTCCAAATTTGAGGTCATCTGAGCAAGAGGTTCTTAAGATACAACCCCATTTAAAAAAAAAAAAAAAAAAAAGCTGATGTCAAAATTTTATAGTTCTACAATTTGGGGATTTTGGGCAAAGGTCTGAGGTTTGATCGATTGCTCTTCTCCTCCTCCTCAAACTGCTATCTGCCCCCAGAGGATTGGTCTCTGCTAATGTCTGTCATCCATTGCCTTTGGGGAAGCAATATTTCAAAAGTTGTCCAGGGTCTACAGTGTGGATCCAGCCAAAATGACAAGCCAGATTGTCATTTATTTGTGTACATACAGCATGACTGGGGCCTTGTTGTGTGCCAGAATGTTTGCAGGCAGCCTTATATCAAAGTGAGTGGTTCAAGATAACATGCTGTGGTTATTGAAACCAAACAGCACCCAGGTACTGCGAGCTTGAGTCCTTTCCTTGGCAGCTTTCTGAGAATGTGTATTGTGTACATTAGTTGTTGTTTGCTGCATTCTGTGGGAGCTTCTTCTGGAAGTTTAACCCTGAGAGAATTTCTGGTTTTAACAGCTGATATTTCAGAGCGCTCTAAAATCCACATATGTATTCAGATTTTTACCTTAAAACTATTATCAAGGACAGTAACGTTAATTAATAGAGGGAAGACAGCAATTGGGTATTGTAATCATGCTCTTATTGAATAATGATACTGAGTGTGATCAAAGAAAAGCAAGTTGTCGTGATTCTCAGCAAGTTGAAAAGATTGCTGAGCATCAGGAAACATACCAATAGAAAGGCCCATTCTAAGGACTGGCATAAGGTTGACAGTGGCAAGTGTGGTTCCAGGGTAATGTCATCAGTCAAAACAACAACTTATGTTTATCGAGGAAAAATAAGCACAGAAAACAAATTACAACTTCCTATGGTAATTCTTCCAGTCTACACAAACCAAGGGTTCACACCTGTCAGTTTCACCTTTTGAAGTGCTATAATTTCTTGGGGGAGGGAGGAGAAAATGTCAGATTTAGAACAATTTTAGTTACATGGCTGACAATACTTCTGAAGTAAATATCTCACTGCTATTTTGGAGATAGCTTACACTTGCTCCAAAGATGTTGTCTCTTCCTCTGTGGTGTAAGCACATTATCAGAACTAATTTTTCTCCTGGTCAGCCTCCTTTACAGATAGCATTGACAGTGCAGTTATGCTGATTAGTCGCAGTGCTCAGCCGTGATGATTGACTAATTTGAACACTTTCTACAGTGACAGGAACAATAATTACTTTCATGCAGTCATGGGTTTTGTGTTTATTTCAGGTCTGGTTCACATTATAGCGTATTAGTACATGTGTTTGCAATATAAAGAATTGCACAGTGATCCCCATTGTGGCCGCAGACACAAAGCTAAAAGTGGGTGTGTGCTGAACCCAAAACTCCAGAGGAGGAGAATCAAACTCATTGGCCTTGTGTTCAAGGGGTAATGCTTAGTCCTCTAAGCCAGAGCCTGAGTGCATTACTCACCAAGAAGTTCCTGAGGAAATAACTCTTAACCATTGCAAATTGTCTATAAGTTGACGTCCTAAAGCTTTTAGAGTGCAATAACTTTTGAAATACTTCTAAACTGATCCTTGGCGCTATTCAGTAACTGATCATGGGGACAGTCCATACTTTACATTTCATGAAGGTCAGAGTCTTAGATTTTCCATAGCTTCGCACCGAAAAAGTTATATTAGTCTGATAGTTATAAGCCGCTCACTTTAAATGGCTGTATATCTGGGAACCTCTTGACGAAATGATCCCAAATTTTCATTACAAACTAGCTCCCCTTGTGGCATACCATTTTCAAGACTATTTCTCTATACAGGTGGATATTAGAGCACTTTGATCATTAAAATCAACTCCTCATTAGGGAGGCTGTGTCAGAGGGACCCTTTGACCAAATAACCCCAATTTACACCACTATCTCTACCCTTGGCCCTCATGTGATACAGTGGGACAAAAGCACCACCACAGTTAAGGTTACATCGGGGTTTCTATTTAACGGGTGAAAAGGTCTACAAAACCATCGTGAGTTAGCGTTTTTAAATGTTGTAGCTTGTACACTGCTTAGATTTTTTTTTTTTTCTCTATAGCAGTTGGGGACGGGGGAATATAACTTGAGGTTTGCTGTGACTTTTGAAAAGTTTCTGTAGTGTTTCTGCTGTAGAAAACTCATACTTCTATAGGATTTTGACAAATAATGGTTCTTTAAACAGTTTTTGTTAGAGTAGAAAAGCATGGAGTGATTTTAGTTGTCTCTTTGCATTAATTTATAACATTTTAAAACAGACCCTTCCAAAACAAAAGTCTTCTCCAAAAGCCTGAGGCATATAAGAGTGACTCCTTGTTCTTTAAGAGTTAGTCCCCAGAAACCTATGAGGAAATCTTCAATATGCTAGCCGTAAGCGTTTAAATTTAGCAAAGGGTAATAGATATACCACATTTTTCTATTGACCATTTTTATCTCCATTCCCTAGGTCCTGCACTTTTGAAAATAATCAATTATGGACCAATTCCACCTGTCACTTCCCCTGCCCACAGAGCTTCCCTAGAACAGTGGTTCTCAGACTTTCCAGACTACTGTACCTCTTTCAGGAGTCTGATTTGTCTTGCATACCCCCAGTTTCATCTCACTTAAACACTACTTTCTTAAAAAATCAGACATAAAAGTACGAAAGTGTCACAGCACATTTACTGAAAAATCGCTTTCTCATTTTTGCCATATAATTGTAAAATCAATTGGAATATATTGTGCTTACATTTCAGTGTGATATTTGAGCCTGTTTTTCACTTGCGAGCCTTGTCTGAAGCCCGAGCCGTACCACCTAGGACTGAAGCATGTAACTTAGCGTCGCGGCGGACTCCTGTGGCATAGGGCCCAGGCAGTTGCCATGCTTCCTACGTCCTAATGCCAGCCCTGTGATTGTCACCACCTAAACCCATCCCGCAACCTCCGTGGGAGACGCAACCCCCAGGTTGAGAAACACTGATCTAAATGAGTTGAGTATCCCCGGAAGACCTCTGTGTACTCCCAGGGGTACACATACCCCTGACTGAGAGCCACTGCCCCAGAAGAAGTAGGATGAAAGTTACATTTTTGATATATTTCAGTTCGCTGGGGCAGCAGTAGCAATACAAGATTGTACAGAGAGTGGAGAAATACTGAGGGAGCAGATATACAGAAAAGAGAGTAGAACTGGAAAGAGTGTGTTTTTTTTGGTCTGGTGATGCAATGGTAACACTGCAGAGTTCAGCGCCAAGTGCCAGCAGTGCCTGGAGGAGGAGTTGAGGCAGTTCGCACATGGTCCCTGGGAGGAGAAGCAGCAACCTGTTTTCCTTAGCTAGAAAAGGGGAATCAGAAACCAAGACATTAGAGCAGTGGTCCCCAAACTTCGTCTGACGCTTTCCCCCCTTACCATCATGGAACCTGTCTGGGCCAGAGCCATGATCTGGGGGCTGGTGTCCGGGACCCAGGAGTGGCGCAAGGTTGGGTGGCGCTCCCTTCCTGTCCCCTCGGGCAGAGCCTGGCCCAGGTCCCACAACATATCCCTAGAGTGGCATACACCCCACAGTTCGGGGACCACTGCCTTAGAGGAGGGTGGGAGTGAAGAGAAAGTGACATCTTAGCAGACCCTTGGAACAGGAAACGAAGGAAAAGAGAGAGAGAATTAATTTTAGGATGCATGAAACTGTTTCTGGTTTTCATCAGCCAATCAAGTTTTGATTCATAAATAGCTATAAATGTAATGTGTATGGATAATAATTCATTTTTGTTACTGTTTTGGAACAAACACCAAGTGCTCATCTCCAGAGATGCATTAAATACAGATGGCTTTGGAGATACACACAGTGCATGTTGGAGAAGATAAATTGTTTTTTCTGCATAGCCAGTATGTAGATTTCAATAATTTGTAACAGTAGGAATTAAAATTGTTTCAGGCTTTTTGAAGGCATTATTCCTCAATGAGTATTCACTTATGTTTGTTTGTTGAGAGATGGTAAAGAACAAAAATAAAAAAGCTGACAAGGAAAATATAAATAAAGCTAATAGCCACCTCTCTGAATTCCAACTAATAAGTGTAAAAAGCTAACCAGTCCCATAAACTTGAAACAAAGTGGGGGTGGAGGAGGGGAGATAATTTTGAATTTCAAATCAGAGCTTTTATTCAGACTCATCCATCACCAAGGAGGAGGAATCATTCTCCAAAGCTGTCACCACTCAACAGGATGGTATAAATCAAAAGAGAAGCCTCTATTAGAATCTTCTTCAGCTTCCTAACTAGAAACATACCAGAAAAATCACATACTAAAAAATTCAAAAACAAAGAGTTATTTCATTACCAGAAGAAGAGGAACTGTGTCACCTGGACAAAGGAGAGGAGAAGAGGAGACTGGATAGACTGTTCCTTCTCCATTTATTTGAACTGCAATAAACTATTTCTGTATTAGAAATACATGTGGGACAGATGGAAGAATATTGTGAAGGATAAGAATTGGAACATAAGTACTTCCATTTCAAAATCCAGAAAAGTTCTGTGCATGTTCCTCCATCTAACATTTAAGGACCTTTATAAAGACAAAATAGGAAGAAAACACAAGTAGAACAAGAAGTCCAAATTGAGAGCTTAAAAATTTGTATTCAAACCCAAGGAGAAAAAGGGCCCTTTACCTTGCAAAATGTGGATGTAGCTAGTCCTTTCGTTACTAACATCAGAAGCAACTGTTCTTTCATAATGATCTGGTGGTGCAAAGTGTCTTTGTACCAAAATTGGTAATTATTGGTAATTATATACCTTTTCTACACCACCATATGTGTAGGATCAGTGCATCCAGGCTTTTGTTTTACATTACTATAGTACTTGAATTATCTCCTGTTACTCTGCTACAGAAAACTCCTTCAAGGTCATGGACCAAGCTGTGGAAGTGGAAGAAGACTTGAAAATCTCTTTAACAAGAGATCACATTTAGGACAGTCATTTTGGATAATTTTCCAAAGTATATGGGGTTTAAATTGTAAAAGTGCTCTGATGGTATGAAGCTGGATTAAGGTGTATTATTATTTGTGCCACTGTAATGCCTAGGAGCCCTAGACATGGGCTAGGACACTGTTGTGCTTAGATGCTACACATTACCAAAAAAACTGTCTCTAATCCAGAAAGTTTACAATCTAAGAAAAGACACAACAGATAAATAGAGATGGAGGAGTACAGTGAAACAATGAGACAGTGTTGCTCAGCATGATGGGCAGTGATCTCAACAGTCTAACCATTATCAAGCCCCATATACATTATGACATCAGGCCCTCTGTGTCTCCACCTCTGCCCCTGTATCATGGCCTTGTCCCTAGTGTAGAGGTGGCAAAGAGTCAGGGGCAGTAGCATAGGGCTGCTTTCTCCACTCATGAATGGTGGCATGGTGGCAGTCATGTCTTCCCCTCCACCCCCAAATGGGAGCAAGCAGGAGCGTTCTCCCACCTAGAGAGGTAGGGCTGGCGGTCGGGGCAGAGGAGGAACAGGCACAGTATTTACCCCAGAAGTTGGGATATTATCTGTTTGGGACGATGGGCTGTCCCCGCTGCATTCCTTCCCTATCTGCTACATCCAAAGTCTCCTTCTTGGGGTAGGGTAGGTGGTGCCTCCCAGAGCAGTGGGGCTTGGAATTTAATACTTCGCTGCATGAGGTAGTTCAAACTGTTGTTTCTAGGCTGTCCGCTATAGCAGACACCACTGCATCATTTAGATGTGGATCATGGTTTTGAGTTTTGCTTTGAAACCATGAGGGATAGACACTTTTTAAATGAAAGCTGAGTTTCCAAAGTCATGTGACTTAAGACCTGGTGATCTAGGCACAGTCATATAATGTATCAGAGGGGTAGCCGTGTTAGTCTGAATCTGTAAAAAGCAACAGAGGGTCCTGTGGCACCTTTAAGACTAACAGAAGTATTGGAGCGCAAGTGCGTCTGATGAAGTGGGCATTCACCCACGAAAGCTTATGTTCCAATACTTCTGTTAGCCTTAAAGGTGCCACAGGACCCTCTGTTGCTTTTTACAGTCATATAATGCCTTATCTTAATGTGGCCCTGCATATGATTAGTAGCTATATGTGTATGACCCTCTTAAGGACTGGATCAAAAATAGTAGGTTTTACACAACAAAGGGTGGTGAAGAATCACGTGCATGTGAAAAATTATAACCAAATGCCTGTTGCCTATAATTACTTGACTCCATAGGCAGTAAAGACAAATAAAGTGAATTTAGCCAGAGGCTGCCAACTTCTTGAAGTCCTTATAAAAACATATCTATCTTAAACACAGATAAGAGGCAGGTAGATGTGGAGAGTTTGGGAATGCATCAGAACATAGTTATGGTTTGCGGGGTGACCTTAATTGTTCATTTCTATACGTTCTAATTTTCTTAAGTGTATAATAGATACAGAAATATTAAATAAAGAAAATACAACCTTAACCTTAAATTTCCAAGTACGGTGTTGGGTGGGTGGGTGAGGCATTGTTGTTTTTCTTAAGAACTACTATCCTAACAAGGAGTTTTTAAAGCCTTAGAGTCATAGTTTGAAATCTAGACAATGTTTAAGCATGAGCTAAATATTCTTTCAGGTACTACATGTCCTCTGCCAATTTGTGACTTTTATAACTGCATTCTTGTCTTGAAATTGTTTTCTTTCCTCTTTTGCTTTGTGAAAGACCCATGGAAGAGGAGGAAACTAACTGACCTCTACAGCAGAAACAATTTACACAAAGTAGATGAAATAAAAATAAGAGGAGAGAGCTCAAATTTAGAACTAACTTTCTTTTCTGTGTTATTGAATAACAGACTTGTGCTTTAAGTTTGGGATTTTAAATAGACATTAGTTATCTCCTTTAGCATCACTGGTCTTGTCTGTTGTAATTGGCTCTCCCTTCAGTATTATTATCCAAAAGATTTGCAATATAAAGATTAGGAATTACATTTGTACTCTAACTTATTTGGGGGTTGCCTTACAAAATCTTTCAATAAACTGATCTGTCATAGGATTTGCAGAGGAGAACAAACCAATCACCTGTGTTATGTAGTATGGAAAGTCATGGATTTGGCTTCTACTCTAGGTTAACATATCAGCAAGAAACTGTCAGGTCCCATATCAAAGAGTGTACTTTTGTAACACTGAATTTAACTACCCTGTTCTTGGGGTGTTGAATTGCCAGCCAAGTACTTCTACACAGCTACCAAAAATCCTCTCAACTATTTCTTTTTTTCTCTTCCCAGTTTTAGGTCTGCACTGAAGTGCAGAGCCATACTGATATCCACATAGTGTTGTATATTCCTAGCATGACACACAATTATGTCCACCAGCAGAAAGGAGTCCCAGCATCTCCCTAAAATATTGCTGTTGAAGGAAGCCTAGAGTGTCAGCTATAATCCACTACAAGGTGTATGCAGAAGACTGTTATAAATTAGCATTTCAGTGAAGGACACAGAGCTCTACATATAGAAAATCCTGTGAAGCACGACTTACATGGCAGATCCTCAGCTGGTATAAGTTGTCTGACTTCAGTGGCTTTATGAAGTGAGACATCTTATATCCACTGAGGATCTGCTCCCATATCAAAGTTCTTCCTCTCATTAGAAGGCAAATAGAAGAATATCTGACCTGCAGAAAACTAAATTATGACTGAATAACTGCACAGAAATCAGATCAGAAACTGAAATTTCCTGAACTGATTCAGCCATGTTGTACACACACCTAATATTATTAACTGTTAGATATGCTCAATTCAGATTTCACCAAAGTTTTGTCATTGCAGGAGACCAGGGCAGCCCTTTCTCCCTTCATTGGTCAGTCTTTGGTATCAACCTGAACATAGCTGTTTTCGTCCTGTCTTGAAAATTGTTTGTGCATGGTCAAATACACCTAGCAAGCCTCTGAAGATGGTAGGGCTCAAAAGGATTTCTTCTCATGGGAAGAATGTTAGGCTGAAGATTTTGAGAGAGGGAGACACTGTAGTTGCCCTTCTGAGGCCAGCAGTACAAGTGGACTCAGGAGAGTTTGTCCACAGTGGCATGGATGTTTAAATATGTGATAATTGCTTCCATGTTCAAATAAAACTTTAGTATGCAATAGAGGTCTTGCCACATTATGCAGTACACTATTCAGAGCACACCAAGTTTGAAAATGTCCAAAGAGACCTCCCACACTTTATCCAATGCCACTTTAAATAGGATGATGGTGGGGAGAACAATAATGTTAATCACTAGCCCAACCTTCTCCTCTTTAGATGATACATGAGTCTCCCCAGCTGGTTTGGCTGCCATTCTGCTTTACTTCAGTACCCGCAAGTTCAAATTTCTTGAACTCTGTAGTGTGCTTTATTTTATGAATGTGTACCGTCTCAAAGCGTGTGAAACTGTACTCAGCTGGGATCAGCCAAAAAAATCTGGTGTTGGTTTTTTTGGATGACTGACTTCATAGAATCATAGACACGTAGGGCTGGAAGAGGCCTTGAAGTCAAGTTGTGCCCATGTGGAGAGGTAAGAGTAAGTAAACCTAGACCGCCCCGTCAAGTTTGCACTGTTTGTCCAGGCTGTTCTTTACCTCAAATGATGGGGATTCCACAACCTCCCTTGGAAGCCTATTCCAGTACTTCTAAATTTAACTATGAGATTAGTTAACGTAAGAATGTATTACAAGACTTAGAACATAAGAGCAATCATACTGGGTCAGACTAAAGGTCCATCTAGCCCAGTATCCTGTCTTCTGACAGTTTTCAGAGTAACAGCCGTGTTAGTCTGTATCCACAAAAAGAACAGGAGTACTTGTGGCACCTTAGAGACTAACAAATTTATTTGAGCATAAGCTTTCGTGAGCTTGTCTTCTGACAGTGGCTAATGCCAGGTGCCCCATAGGGAATGAACAGAACAGGTAATCATCGAGTGATCCATCCCTGTCGCTCATTCCCAGCTTCTGGCAAACAGAGGCTAGAGACACCATCCCTCCCATTCTGGCTAATAGCCATTGATGGACCTCTATCCTCCATGAACGTATCTAGTTCTTTTTTGAAACTTGTTACAGTCTTTGCCTTCACAACATTCTCTGGCAAACAGTTCCTCAGACTGACTGTGTGGTTGTGTGAAAAAATACTTCATTTTGTTTTAAACCTGCTGCCTATTAATTTGATTTGGTGACCCTAATTCTTGTTATGTATTCCTTCTCATAACACTTTCTTATTTACTTTCTCCACACCAGTCATGATTTTATAGACCTCAGTCATATCCATCCATAGTCGTGTCTCTTCCAAACTGAATAGTCCGTCTTATTAATCTCTCCTTATGTTGAAGCCATTCCATACCCCTAGTACCATGGATTTATATAGAGGCAATATGATATTTTCTGTCTTATCATCTATCCCTTTCTTAATGATTCCCAACATTCTGTTTGCTTTTTGACTGCCGCTGCACATTGAGTGGATGTTTTCAGAGAACTATCCACAATGACTCCAAGATCGTTTCGAGTGGTAACAGCTAATTTAGTCCCCATCATTTTATATGTATAGTTGGGATTATGTTTTCTAATCTGTTACTTTGCATTTATCAACATTAGCTCACTTTGTGATCCACTATAACCCCCAGGTCCTTTTTCAGCGGCACTACTTTCTAGCCAGTTACTCCCCATTTTGTAGTTGTACATTTGATTTTTTTTTTCCCCTTCCTAACTAAGTGAAGTACTTATCTTTATTGAATTTCATCTTGTTGAATTCAGCCCAATTCTCCAATTTGCCAAGGTTGTTTTGGATCTAATCCTGTCCTCCAGAGTGCTAGCAACCCTCCCAGCTTGGTGTCATCTGCAAATTTTATATGCATATCTGCCACTCTATTATCCAAGTCATTAATGAAACTATTGAATGGTACTGGACCCAGGACTGACCCTGCAGGAGCCATTAGATACGCCTTCCCGGTTTGCCCCTTGGTAATCTGATTTCAGTGTACAAAACGGGGAGGGGGGGAAGGCTGATGGGTATGGAGGATCTCTGCTTGAATTGTTGCAGAAAATTAGACACTGCATATTCAGTCCACTTTCCGATTTTCACGTCTGAAAAGTATAGCGATTATATTTCTTAACTATAACATATATACCACGTATATGTTTGTCTGGATTCACAAAAGGCATTAACTATTAAAGTATAGTACATGTTTGTGGTTTCTTTATAGTTTATTACCTCAAGTGGCCAAATTAATCTGTTTTGTTTTTGCAGCCAACAAAAATCTTCACATCTTCTGGACTGAGGCAAAGCATAAGAAATTTCAGCCCCAAAGGAGGGGGGCGGGGGAAATAACTGAAAAGAGGGTTTTAGTATGGAATGGTGCTTTTGACCTTAACTACAACTGCAACACTGTAATTTTGAGCATATAATGTTGATCTGTATTCTGTGCCTTCTAATAAACCATTTTGAAAGTGGAATAGCACTACAGATCTCATGAGCCTAATCATCTTCCAGCTATGCATCCTACAATGGATCTTGTGTATCCCTTCAAGCCTTCATGTAAACATTCAGATTTACTCAAAGCCTGCAGTAGATAGATAAATGCAGAGAATATTCAGGAATATCTGTTTAAAGATTCATTTTCTGTAGTGAAGTTCATACATGCAACACTTGTCAGTTTACACAATGTAAATCTACTTGCTGTATCCTAGTATTTTTCCTTTCACAAGTTGTATAGGTGAAGTAAAATGCTGTTTTAATCTCACATTCAGCAAAATTGATTGTACCTGTACTCGGACCAGGATACCTTGGTTGGTAAAAAGCCTATCCTTCTTAGGGAGAGGAGGGTATCTGCATGAGACTTGATGGGTGGAAACAAAAGCCCATCTCTTCATGGTCATACATGCAAGGTGCACGTCAGTGATTTAGATGGGTTTTACCAAGCATATCTAGATTTCAAAAGTGTGGCTGTAAGGTCAAAGAAATATTGCTAATATATTTGGCATGCGGTATTTGATAGCTTGAGACTGATACATGGAAAGCATTGCAATGTGTTAACTTGAGCAGTACTAGATGTAAATAATGCTGGATACTTTTAGCAGGTTGGGAAATGTGATGATAGTTTCACCGTGGGTGAGGGAGTAGAGAGAAATGTGATTCACTGAGCAAACCACAGTGAATTTACCAGATCTCACATTTTTCTCTCATACTTATTTTGAGAATTAGGGAACTTAGGGCTTGTCTTCATGTACAGTGCTACAGCAGCAAAGCTGTACCATTGTAGCACTTTAATGAAGACGCTACTAAGGGCTTATCTACGCTACGTAACCTCAGCTACGTGAATAGCATAGCTGAAGTCGACGTACTTAGATCTACTTACCGCGGTGTCTTCGCTGAGGTAAGTCAACAGCTGATGCTCTCCCGTCGACTCACTTACGCTTTTCGTTCTGGTGGAGTACCGGAGTCGATGGGAGAGCACTCAGTGATATATTGACCCCTGCTGGATCGATAGCTGCCCGCTGATCTGGCAGGTAGTGTAGGCAAGCCCTAATCAATGGGATAGCTATGTTGATGGGAGAAACTAGCACCTCTCAGGGAGATGGATTATGTCAATGGGAGAAGCTCTCCTGTCAACAAATCGCAGTCTACATGGAGGGTTAGGTTGATATAACTGTGGCTTGGGTGTGGATTTTTCACACCGCTGAGTGACATAGTTATACCGATTATAGATCTATAGTTTATATCTGGCCTCCGTTTACAGATGAATACATTTTTGTTCTTGTTTCCATTTTGTACCAAGAAAAGGGAGCTGGGTTGATCAACTTCTCCTAAACCTCTGTATAGCATCTGAAATTTAATTCCACAATCCCAGTTTCTGCTTGTTTTATTGATCAGTGATAATACATCATTGTCAATACTGTTGTTTTTTTTTACAAAAGATATGCAGGCATTTTCAGTAATGCCCCCACCTCATTTTCTAACATTTATAATATTGTAAAACCTCACACTCAGTTGAAACTTTGGGTTTTTTTCATTTGAATAAAAATAAACATTAGCCTTGACATTTCTCAGTTTTTGAATCTGTATAATTTTTTCATTTGTGTGTTTTCACTTGTGTAGCCCAAATGAATTAGATCTTAAAGGGGGAGCGGCGGGGAATGAATTAGGTCTATAAAATAGTCTGTTTTGAAAAACTAATTCAAATTAAAGGTCCAGGATAAATGTCAGGTCTAGATTTAAATGTCACCTACGCTATATGAGTAACTTTATCCATGAAGTTTCGTAAGTGTCTTTAATGAATATGGTATGCTTCCTAAATATGTAATTACATGCCTGAGAAAAGCAGTTGAGGAAATTATTTAATTTATAAATACATCAGAGCTTTCCCAACATATGAACCAAAACATGTCTAAATATCACCTTGCCTAGCCAGTAGCCATTCTGCTGTGTGTGTAACTTGTTAAATACTGCATAAGTAAATTCAGAATTCACTTTTTGACCCCATTACCATAGATAGTACGTGCCCTATTAGCTTCCATATAAACATTTCCTTTCGTATAAAAGGAGAATTCTATGAATTGTTATGAACTAATAAAAGAGGAAATTCAAAGTCCATTTTCACAATCCCATCTTTAAATATCACTAATTTGACCTGGTATAGTATATCATGTACCATTATATCTAAGGAAAAGTCTTGTGTAGCATGTGATTCTTAAAAATAAATCAATTTAAGAAAATGTGCAAAATTAACTATGTTGAACTTAAACACCATTTTGTCCCCTTTTACCTCATAAGGTCATCAGTCCTTTGCTCCACCATTCATAACTTTAAAAATAGTCTTGACTGTCTGAAGATTGTTTTATTTAGGAGGTAATAAAACAAGCAAAACGGTGATGTTAAGTTGGGACTGAAAGGTATAGTGTTGCTCAGCATATGTTTGTTAGTTCCAATGCAGAAGAATAAAAGAGAAGGCACATTAGAGTAAACGTTTCTCCTTCAGTGACATTCTCAAGAATAAAATGCATTGTCATTACAGTTTGTCATAAAACTATCCAAGGATTAAATTCAGACCCCAAAATAGATGTTCATTACAATTGTATCATCTTGCCCGGCTCCTCCCTCCTGCTTAGTTAGCCTTTCTCTCTTCCCTTCTGCTTTATTTACTCTACAACTCTCTCATTGTGCCTATCATACTGTGTCCAGTAGTGCTTCCACAACAGTACAACTCTCCAAAGTAGTAGCAGTAGAGTGAAACAGATACAATCCATCTCCGTTTCACTCTTCTAGTGGGGAAATGCCACGTTCTGTAGCAATGAATCTCTACTACTGCAGGCAGAGTAGAAATTACATTTTTCATTCCCTTTTAAATAAATGGTGGAAGAACACTAAGATCTAGTCTTTACGGGTCTTTATTGCCAGTGTTAGGGAACCTGTTATGCTCGTACAAAGCACACGGGATCTTTATAGAGGAAGATAAATACACAGCCTTTATTGAGAATACCACAGTTAACATACGCTTTTTAGACAAACACATAGTCCTGCCAGTGATGTTCATAGTTACCAGTCTGTTGTAGCTCAAGTCAATCTAACTAGGCATTAGATTGAGCACGAGTGTGGAGCTGGGTTCTGTCGGTCGCGATCCGATGCTCCGAGGCTTTGCAGGACTGAACCCAGAGTTCCATGGCAAAACACCCCAGCTTTATAGTTATAAATTCCCATTTGATTTCATGCATTTTGCAATGTCATTCTGTAATCATTAGTCCTTAAGTGGTGTTATCATTTGATGATTATTGTCGGGCTTCCCATAGTTATCTCTTATTTGTTGTCTCGCCTTCGGGGGTGCCTGCCTCACCTCTGAGGTCGTCAATGTTGCTAACATATTTTAACATCGGATACAATGGATGTTTTCTGATTGTCTCCTGGTCTTTCCAGGTCTCTCACTTCTTCTTGACCATCTGGACATTTGTGATGGCTTTCACACCTTATCTTTTTTTCTGATGCATGCATTCCTCATTCACACAAACAGTCTCTTACAGAAACCTTCAAAGGTATACAGACAGCAGTATTGTATATTCAGCAGAATACATTGTAAATCAACCCTTGCTAAATCTTGTAACTAAAACAATTCACATTGGGGCTTCAGACCCTCAACATTCCTCTAATCTTCTTAACATAGATACTATAGAGAATCCTGTCTCTTACTTCCTAATTTGTAATACATATAGGAAACCATAGTAGCTTTATAACTTATTCTAAAACAAAAGGGTGACCATAATCACTCATAAGGATTGTTCTGGTCTGTCATTCCTTTCTGCTATTCAAAAGGGGTGGCTGACAGGATGAAATTAAATCATACATTAATTCTCATACTACATTATAAAATCCAGCTCCTACAAACCTACATTTAAAATTCTGTTCGAGCTAAAACAGTTCTTAAGTTTTGGTCCCCCAGCATGATAGGGCTCTAGGTTAAGCAGCATAGTTTAGCCCTGTTCTGCTTCAAACTGTTAAATTGTTCTAGGGCCATTTTATGCTACTTGAAATAGCCAAGGTAACAAATTTCAATACTATTACTCCCATCATCTTTTAAAAAAAAAAAAAGAAAAGGGGGGGGACACTGCAGTTTATAGTATACAAATTGCAAACCTATTTTCACTAGATGGAGAGCTGTGTTGAAAACAGTTTCCTGGTTCTGTTTGTAGTATGGATGAGCCCTTAGTTGAAAAACAGTTTTAAATAAGCTTTTCACATTAGTAGAGACAGAGCTTAATAGGCTGTCCAAACTAGAATGTAACAGTATATTGCTAGAACACATTAGCTAGCTAACACCTTCTAAAAATCTAATGTATACAGGGTAGTGTAGATTTTAACTAACTAGTTGAATTAAAGCTTGGGAGGAGCTTAGGTTTTCACTTGTCTGCTTTGTGTACACTAGATTTTTAAAAGTTAACATGTTCTAGCACACCTTTTAAATCCTAGTCTAGACAAAGCCAGAGAGGATTAAGTCTTTAGGTTGTAGGTCACAGTATGTCCCAAGCATAAAACTTCATTAAGATAGTCATTACTTATGAAAAATGATTAGTATGTTAGATTTATTTTAAAACACACAATACACCCACTCTCTCTTAAATATAAATAAAACTAAAAAACTTAAACGATAAACCTATTTCTCCTCCAGGGTGGCAAGGAAGTCTCATATTTCTATTTTTAAATACGCAGGAGATGCTCTGGTATAATGGGGGTATGATCCAGTTAGCCTGCATAGAGCTTGCAGTTCTCAGATAATAAACTCCTAGATAAGATCCTGATCCTGCAGATGCTTACACATGTGCCTAACTTTACTATTGTGAATAGTCCCACTGTAATCAATAGAACTACTCGTGGTGTGAGTGAATAACTTGCAAACCCAACCTTCCAAAAACTGTTCATATGACAAACCAAATTAGGAGTTTCTAGGCCAACTCATTTTTTGTGGTGATATTTTTATTGGAAAAAAGTCTGAAATATTTCACTTTTTTTAAACTGCCAAATCTTAGTGTTTAGTCCAATTATTTTTTTAAAAATTCTGGTTGAGTATATAAGAAATTTCAGAAGAATGGTGTCAGTTCTGGCAAAGCTGAAGTGGGGAGATGTCAAAATCAGACAATAGGAAGTCAATGGTAACTATATACAGTTCTTTCAAGATATTGTCCTACTACACAATAGCGCTAACTAGTATCTCTATTTAATTCCATCTATTGGTGTAATTATATTTCTCTAAAGGCTATAATCATTTTTAAACTAGTGACAAATTGACAAGCAATGAAAATTAAGTTAAAACTAACCTATGGCTGAGGCAGTTACTACTCACAAACTCCAACTAGCTTTAAAATGGGTAAAGGCATTTTGTTTCTCATACACTGGTCACAAAAACTATTCTGCACCGCTAGTATAGTTTCACAGACGAGGTTAAATATCAAGGAATCTTTAAAATGGGACTTGTTACATTGGGGAATAGTGTTCTGGGGTAGTGGTAGACATTTTTTTTAATATTTAAATCTTGACATAAGGTACATTTACACTGCACATTACTGGCAGCAGCATGAAAAGCAAGCTGCATCCATACTACAATGTGTAGTTACATGTGTCTGTGAAAGCCTCTGGTAGGGGAGGCAGCTTGGAAAGGCTCTGGCAGCTCCCCACCACAGCAGCCTTTCCTTGCTGCCTCACCACTGCTAGTCTTCCAGTTTGGTGGAGAAAGGCAAGAGGAATAAAGAGGCACTCACTTAGCACAAAATCAAGATGTCAGGAGTAAAATTAATCAAGGCACTTGAAAAGAAGAAATTCTATATTTGCCTATACACCAATGCCAAGAGTCTGGGTACTAAACAAGGAAATGGAATTGCTCATTTATGAGCATAAATTCAATATAGTTGGTATTACTGAAACCTGATGGGAAGAGGCACGTGACTGGAATGTTAAAAATCACTGGTTATAACTTATTTAGGAAAGATCGAGTAGGCAAAAGGGGAGGTGGAGTGACATTCTATCAAAAATGGCATTGCCTGTTTCTGAGTCACTGATAACTCAGAAGAAAATGATCTTGTATTCTTATGGATTAATGTTCTGCACATAACATGGGGTAGTAGCTGATGTCTGCTTTGGACCACTAAATCACACTATACATCAGGATGGACAGCTCCCTGAACATCTAGCTTTATGTGTAGGAAAACAGTCTGTTATAATGGAGAACTTCAGTCTGAATGATGTATATACTGGAGGTTTCATGCTGCAAGTACTCAGACATCCTTGGAATTTCTAGAAATTGCAGATGACTTTTTCGTATCTCCATCATCCAGCACGAGGAAGTCTATATCAGACCAAACATTGACAAATACAGACTAATTGATCTCTGAACTAAAAAGCAGGTTAGAATAAATTTATTTGCAAATGAAATAAAGTCAAAACAGTAATATACATACTTGGTCCTTTAAAAGCACTAATTGCACAAAGTTTGAACATAGTTATGAGCTGAATCAGCTGGGAGAAAGAATTTAAACAGTAAACTGCGAATGATAATTAGGAGCACTTTAAGAACATTTTTACTAGATGCCCGAAAAGGCTACATTGGTTTAAAATAACAGCATGGTGTAAAGGGGAGATAAGTGTGTGTGTGTGTGTGTGTGTGTGTGTGTGTGTGTGTGTGTGTGTGTGTGTAAATAATATAAAACAAATGGGAAGAGAGGGAATTGATAGTAGAGGTTAGATGCTAGGAAGCATAGAAAATTGGTAAAGGACTAAAAGGGAAATCTGTGGCCAGCAGAGTTGAAGACAATAAAAAGGAGTTTTTAAAAGAGTATTCCTTTCATTTTTTATACAAACAATGGAATTGGCCCATTACTACATGGACATTGTAGAATTGTTAACAATAATGCTGAAAAAGCAGAAGTCTTCATTAACTATTTCTGTTCTGTATGGAGGTGGAGGAAGCAGATGATGTTTTTCTATCATATAATTATGATAACATATTCCCCACACCAACAGAACAAAGGGTGATGATAGACATTTTTTAAATATCCGGTCCACGTCACTTCCATCTAGGAGTTTTAAAAGAGCTGACCTCAGATCTTGCGGTTAGTAATGTTGATTGTCAATAAGTCCTGAAACATAGGAGAAGTTCCAGAGCACTGGAACAGAGCTAATGTTGTGCCAATATTTTTAAAAGAGTAAATGGGATGACCTGGATAATTATAAGCTTGTCAGCCTATAATGGAATGGCTGATACGAGACCTGTTAAAGAATTAGAGGGTAATAGAATTAATGCCAGTTAACATGAGTTTATAGAAATAAGTCTTGTCAAACTAATTTGATCTATTTTAGTGAGACTACATAGATGATTGATAACACTGCTCTACAATTTTTGAGAAGTCATCTGCTTCAGAGATAAAATGTGCTATTTATGTATTTTGATGTGCTGAATTCAAATATGACAATTAAAACAACTGATTGGCTACTGTTTCTAAGATATTTAAGTTTTTACATTTTATGTCTATGTATATTGTGTAGATAGTTTTTAATCACAAATTGTAAACCTAGGTCTTTCATGTGTTTATGGTTGCTTTACATGATATTTCACCTGTCCTGTTTATGTAACACTTTAAAAATCAGCAAAAGGGTTATATAAATTAAAATTTATTATGAAACAAAAGGCAAAAAACTATTATGTACATAGTTTAGTCCTATTCACAGTCCACTTTTTCTTCTTTGACACACCTTTCCCAACTGGAGGCACCATGCAGAAGTAACAATTGCTGGCATGATCTGTTGGCTCTCTCCAAATCATTGGCAAAAGGCATAGATTTCCTTTTCCTGTTCAATCACTGGCGAAGATTTGTTGCACAAGTGTTGCAGCATATGTGTGGAGCCCACCTCTTGTCCTGATCTCCAATTTTGCAGCCAAAATAAAGGTGATAGGCTTTCTTAACCATAGTGGTTATACTGCGCTTTTGTGATGCAAAAGTCACTTCACCACAAACATAGCAGAAGTTATCTGCACTGTTCACACAAGTACGAGGCATCTCTGCTCACTTTGGCTAAACAGAAATGTGTCCCTTTGCAAAATCAAACACTGACAAATAAGAGAGCACGACACTATGATTTCTAGAGCTGATATAGGGCAATTTGTTTAGCAGAGTGATGTAAGCTTCGTGATGATTGCATCATCCATGACTTCTAGGAATAACATGATGCAATTCATATCATGTATGACACAATACCAGCTTCAGATTGCATCATTCATTGTTTTCCCTAAAAAGCAAGTACTGTCCAAACCCAGTCATAGATTTATTCATAGATCCAGTCAAAGATGTATTTTAGTCATTTCTGGTTTAAATTGAGATCCCTTCCCTTTATAACTCACTTATCCTTCGCCATTCCCAAGTCAAGGGTCATATATACTGACCCAATAGCATATCTTGAAAACTAGAGCCAATCAACAATATTAAGCATCATTTTCGTTCTCGGTGACCCAGAATTAGTAAAGTTTGACTACATTTATTTCAGAAGCATTTTGGCTGTAGAGCAGTGTAATGTAATATATTTAGATTTCTATAAGGCGTTTGACTTGTTCTTGCATGACACTTTAATCAATAAACTAGAACAATACAAAATCAACATGGCACACATTAAATAGATTCAAAATTAGTTAAATTATAGTTTCTCGGAATGTAATTATAAATACAGAATCATTGAGTGGCTGAGTTTCTAATGGGGTCCCCCAAGGACAGGGTTTTGGCTTTGTGCTAGTCAATATTTTTATCATTTGACTTGGAAACAGGGTCGGCTCCAGGCACGAGCCTGGCAAGCAGGTGCTTGGGGCAGCCACTCCGGAGAGGGGCGGCACGTCCAGCTATTTGGTGGCAATTCGGTGGACGGTCCCTCATTCCCACTTGGAGCGAAGGACCTCCCGCCGAATTGCCGCCGCAGATTGCGATCGCGGCTTTTTTTTTTTTTTTTTTTGGCTGCTTGGGGCGGCCAAAACCCTGGAGCTGGCCCTGCTTGGAAAAACACAAAATCATTAAAGATAAAGTTCTTAGATGACACAAAGATAGGTAGAATAGTAAGTAGTGTGGAGAAGTCACAGATTCAGAGCAATGTGGACTGATTGATTGGCGCTGGCAAACTCTGCTTCAGTAAAGCTAAATGTGTAAGGACAGGAAGGGGGATTCTATCCTGAGAAGAAGTGATGCTGAAGAAGACTTGTGGGTCTTGGTGAATAATCCGCTGACAAGGAGCTTCCAGTGCAACACTGTAACCAAACTGGCCAATGCGATTCTTGGATATATATAAACAGGGAAATATTGAGTAGGAGCAGAGAGGTTATATTACCTCTTTTTTTGGCACTGGTGTGACAACTACTGGAATATTGTTTCCAGTTCTGGTGTCTACAGTTCAAGAAGGATGTTGAAAAATTGGAGAGAGTTCAAAGAGCTACAAGAATGACTAATAGGTTGGAAAATGCACCTTATAGTGAGAGACTGATTTCCCAGAGTCTATTTAGCATATCCAAGAGACGGTTAAGAGAAGACTTGATCATAGTTGAGAAGTATCTCCTTGGGGAACAGAAATCTAATATAGGGGGGCTCTTCAGTCTAGTACACCCATAACAAGAACCAGTTGCTGGCAGTAGAAACTAGACACCTTGACTAGAAATAAGGTGCAATATTTTAACAGAGAGAGTAAGTCATCATTAGAAGAATTTACTAGTGGTTGTGGAGGAGAAATTTTGAATCAAGATACAAGCACAGTTAGTGGACTTGAAGCAGGCATTAATTCGGGGAAGTCTCCCATGGCCTGTGTTATACAGGTCAGACTAGACCAGTGGTTCTCAAATTTTTGTACTGGTGACCCCTTTCACATAGCAAGCCTCTGAGTACGACCCCCCCTCCCCCATATAAATTAAAAACACTTTTTTAATATATTTAACACCATTATAAATGTGGGAGGCAAAGTGGGGTGGAGGCTGACAGCTTGCAACCCCCCCATGTAATAACTTTGTGGAGAACCCCTGGACTAGACAATCACAACAGTCTCTTCTAGCATTAAAGTCTGTGAATCTAATGTTAATGAAATTCTGGTGGTTTCATTAAAAATGTTTGGGTGAATAGACAGATTTTTAAATGTTCAAATGGTAATTACTGTTAAGCTTTTGCCATCTCAGAAACACTCAGCGGATATAGTGAGCCACTAAATCACATGTAAATAAGCTTTAAAATAAAAATCTGTGTGCTAAAACTTTTCAAGCTTTCTTCTGAATCCTTTAATTATAGAGGGAGATGGTAGCAGCCCCTATGTTTTAGTTGCCTACATTTTCCATTATAAGGATTTTTGTGTATTTTTGTTTGAGAAGCTCTATCAATTGTGTACAGCAGACCTTTGATATTCTGCAGGACGAATCCTCTGATGCTATAGCAGTGCCTTTTCTTTGTCCCATGAAATTCCATTGAGGTTTGGTTTAGTTGGAGAGTGTTAAAAAATAAATAAATCACCATTTCCCCTCTCTGTGTGTCAGGAAACTTCTAGCAGCTTGCCCAAATCACAGGGTGCACTTAGGCTAGGCTAATGCTGCACAGCTCCCAAGCAGCAGCTTCAACACAGAGAAAACCTAGAAAGCTGCCAGAGCATTTGTAGTAGTATTGGGGTAAGACAGAGCCAAGCTTAGTTCCCCCTGAACTTAGAGCCCAGTTTCCTACCACCACCTCCAGCCTCCGGTGGACACCAGATGGGGCAGGAGCGCCTCCAAATCTGGGGGTTGGGAAGAGATACACGAATCTAGTTCCACCCATAAACCCCCCAGATTTAGCACAGACCCCCCCCAGCAGCCTATTTTTGCACCTGTAGGGGGCCATGTGGGACAGGAGCCCCCATGTCCCAGGGTGGCAAAGGAGCGATAGGTTGAGCTCCCTTCCGCAACCACCCTGTGGAACCAGCACATGGTGCTAGCAACCCATCTCCTCTCTGGAATAACAGCCTTCTCTTGCTGCCAGCTAATGTGGTTAGTCCTGTAGTTCAAGTGATAGCAGTCTGTGTGCTGCAGTGCTAAAGGCTCAGGTTTCAAACCCTGTTGATGGTCCATGATGGGGAAGTCATTACAATTGTATATAATAAAAATATTTTTACCTTTGTCCTTTAAAAATAAAACCATGTTAAAAATGTTGTTTAGGTTATAAAATCAGGCACATGGAAGTTAGGAAAGCCAGATTTACAGTTGCCCATGCAATCATAATTTGGTCCCCTTGTGCAAATGCATTTTGATGCAATCTTTAATTACAGGGTCATATATTATTTTTCCAGAGCCATTGTACAGATTGGATGCCCGGGGTAACAGTGCATTGTAATCCAATGACTTTCTCCCTTCTATGGAAAGCCAGAGAGCCACAGGCAGCTGTAGGCAGGTCTTGGCAGGATACAGAATTATAAAACAAAAGTTTGCGTGCCTGGCTGCAGTAAAATGGCAAATTCCGCTACAAAAATTCTGAATTCCGTAGCATCTTGGGGAAAATGCCAAATGCTGCAGCTGTAGAATCGCAGAGGCCACAAACCCAAATTGATATGAAAGGGGAAGTTATGCCTCTTCTGTTGTTTCACCCTCTCTTCAGACTTCAGTGGGCATCACTGCAATAGATCCTGTTTGGAGAGTATTGTAAGTATTCCTGTGTCAAATAGGAAGTGAATTTGAATCCTGGTTGGCTAATGTCATGGGATTCATGCATTATATTTTTAGAATCCATGTTGTCAAGTCAACTTTCCGTCTAGGACAGACAGTGTTTCTGTTAAATGGCACAGGTAAATGGGCAGAAGAGAGGATGCAGACTCCTGAGAAACAGCTCCTTCAGGGTAGGGAAAGTAAGGAAACAGCTAAAATTTCCAGATTTAGTTGCCTTAGATACCCACCCCATCATCTATGGGGTGGGTAGCTGTGTTAGTCTGCATCTACAAAAACAACAAGGAGTCTGGTGGCACCTTAAAGACTAACAGATTTATTTGGGCATAACCTTTCGTGGGTAAAAACCTCACTTCTTCAGATGCATAGAGTGAAAGTTACAGATGCAGGCATTAACCCCATCATCTAGGCTTCTGAATAAGAGAACTTTCAGACCCACAGTTCTGCACACACACCCCGAAAATCTGGCTGCCCGTATACATTCCCAAATACGGATTTGCTGTTTAGCTTTAGACATCTACATTTTAAAATGTTGGCCTTGAATATTCAAGTTTTAAAATTTGGCCAAACTGTAGTATATGGATTGAGGAGGATGAGGAGAGGGAGAAGGTCAAAGTCGAGTCAATTTTTATTTCTTTGGATAAGTATAATTTTGAGTTCCAGATAAGTTTTCATAAAAACCTCTTGCTGAAGGCCTAAAGAAAGCATTATTTAATTGGAAAGTTTGGGGAACTCATACCTTATCATACCAAGAACATACAGATGGATTAGCTAAGGAGGAAGAAGGTATAAATCTGGGAATCACTATTTTTGAATATATTTTATGTTCACTTTGTTCTGCCTTCTAAACAGACACTCCTAGAATATGCAGAAAAGTGGAAGACATCAGAAGATCCTTTGCCATTGTTGCAGGTATACACAGTGGCAATCCGAAGCTACGTGAAAGCACGACCTTACCTTACCTCTGAGTGTGAAAAAGTAGCCTTTGTGCTTGAGCGCTTAGCACTGTAAGTATATTTTCAATTATTTGGATACTGTGTGTAGATAACTTATTTTTAAGCCATTTGTACTGGCTACCTGATCATTTCTGGCCTGAATTTAAGAGTTGGGTTTGATTCATAGGACTTGAGACCTTGCTAGCTGGGAGACTGCTTTTCTCCCAATGCTACTCTCTCTCAGTTGTGATTGACAGAAGCACCCATTCTTAGTTTGAAATAGGCAGAGTCTGTTGACCTCCAGGGCACACTGCAAGGCACATCTATTTACCTGGACTGGTGCAGGGGTGGACTTTTGAGGGAAATCTGATTTGTGTATAGATGGGGAGTTTGATGTTCTGCGGATAGTTATTTGTTATAATTTCTGGCAAAGCACCTACACCGTTGAATAGGTGCCCCTTTTTATTTTTTATATAGATTTAATAAATAAGCTATATATTTGTAGGATTTTTTGTGGATTTTAAGCAGAATAATAGATAATGGCTCTTTGTTAGACACTTGAAAGACAAGTTGGGTGTAGTGGTTTTTTTAATGCATTCTCAAAGCCATGTGAATTAATGCTCTTATTTGACTTTCAGAAGCTGTGTTGAACTTTTACTTTGTCTGCCTCTTGAATTACCAGAAAATCAATGGGAAGAGTTTCAAGCCTTTGTACAGGTGAGAGTTTTTCTTGTATAAAGAAAAATACTAAGAAAAGATGGGATCACCAGCTTTTAAAAAACAGTTTAGTAACCTGGGAACATTGAGTCACAGGAATTAAGATTAACTCTATGCTAGTTTCCTGTGGGAGAAAGTCATTCAGCTGGAAGTTCTTTGTGCTGTTAGGTAATTAAGTTGTCAATCACATCTTTCTGTATGAAATAGTTGATATGCCAGCTTTGTAGTCAAAGTTTGCTAGGGTGAAAACAAAATGAACCTCTGGTCCCATCTGTTGAGAAATTCTTCAAGGGATGCTCAAAGGAGGATGCAAAACCTCCTTTGAGCAAACCTGTCAAAGGAGGATGTGTGTTCCTCTTAATAAGCCCAGTGTTCTGTGACCTGCTGAAATAGCTAGCCTTTTCTAATTGAATTTTTGTAAATTACAAAAACAACAAGGAGTCTGGTGGCACCTTAAAGACTAACAGATTAATTTGGGCATAAGCTTTTGTGGGTAAAAACC